>NC_071099.1:25133277-25355777 GCF_027358695.1 Spea bombifrons | reverse complement strand
TTCGGTTACAGGAAATTACCATTCCCTGCTCGGTTCCAACCATGAACTTGGTCGGCTGTGTAGGAAATGGAAAGAAGATGTTGAAATGTGTTGAGAGTCCTGTGTGGTCCTTGGGCCACTCACATCTATGGCCTCTCTGATCATGTCTGAATATTACCACAATCACAGCATTAACTTTCCATGGATATTACCTTCCTAGTTCCATGGGTATCCTTACATCCTCAAACATTCAGATGGATTTCCAGAATGTTCTCATAAGGCAGACACTTACCATAGTGGGCTCAAACTCCAGAGAGATGGCTCCCAAAGCAATATCTAGGTTCCCTTTCTTGGTGATGTCTAGGACCAGCCTCTCAGTGGGCTCGCTCATTTTTCTGATGTCCCACCACAAGACCTGTTGATAGTCAACCGGAATGTGTCATTATTGTCAAAGTCAAGTTGGATTTTGTTAAACTGATTTAATCCTAAATAGCGGCAACTCAATGAATACAAAGATACAGTCATATTAACTAATTTAATTCTTCTTTTATTAAACATTTTTAAAGGATGCCATTGGAACACAGAAGTGATGGGAGCGATAAAGAGCCTTTGTACTTCTATGAAGATATTCCATTGAAAATTAACAGTGTCCCCCAACTTTTGATATTCCACAACTTGTGAAACTTGGCATGGTTACCATAAAATGTATAACGTTGTAAAAGGTGATCAGGTGGTTACCTGGCCATCTGTAGAAGCTGAGAAACACTCTGTGCCGGTTTTTGATTGGAGCCAGATAACCTTGTAGACGGGGTCCCTGTGGCTATGTTCGATGACAGACATTTCCACAGGATGCCCACCCTTCCGGGTATCCCAATACACTACAAAAATAGAAAAATTATAAAATTGCCTTTTTGTGCTAAAATGTATTTCTATATGCTTCTTTTCAGCTAAACAAATTCTATGGATAAAGAATCTATAAACTCATTCCGGGTGAACATACGATACTTCATGTTTAAGGCGTTCTTTGGTACTTTAACCAAATCCATTGGGCAAAAAAGACATTAGTTTATTCACTAAACAAGTCAGCCTTAAATGATAATGCTGAAAAAGAAGAAAATGTGTGGCTTGCCCTTGGGTCTGGTGAATCGAGTAAAGATTTACTTGTTTGTTTCTCAAAGTTACTGAGACAACTTGGGTTTAGTGAGGGTCCATCAATTTTGGGCATCTATGCAAAGCCCTCACTGAAATAATGGGAGATCTTGGTGAGATCGATAGTTATTGAGAAACTTGACCTAAGTCCTGTTTTAACTTGGGTAGAAGGTTTGTGAACTCTGATTTGTTCTAGAGATAAATGAGCTCCTATAGAAGGCATAAATCACCTAAATATGGTTTTTACCTTTTGAGACCTAGGAGGCTAAAATTATATGACCCCCCCACTGGGCTCAGGTCCTTAAATCCAAATTGGGATACCATACTTGCCCATTAAAGGCCCCAATATCATTTGTGGCTTTCCAGACACATCTCTGGGACCAATAATGTACAAATACAACAGACACGGTTCTGCAATTCCTTACTTATCTGTCCATTGTAGCAACCACCAACCAAGATGTGAGAGTCTTTGGGGTTGTATTCCAAACTCACAAGCGGGGAGACAGGTTTCAGAGTGAGTTCTGGCTTGTTTGGATTTTCTAGAAGAAGATAGACACAAATATATAACATGTATATTGCCTTCTGTGTTCATGAATCATCAAATGGGAAGTAACCTCTCCTTTTACACTTTGCTCATAAATCTGATTCTAAACTCTGTGAGATTGTAACGCAGACAAACAGCGTTATCTTTTTGTTCTCACCCATATCCCAGATGTACGAGTCGTAGCTCATGTCTTTGGAGGCTCGCTGGAACTCAAGGGACGAATACGCCACGGCCAACTTCCTTCCTCCATCTGGATGCCACGAGAGGTGTGTGGCCGTCCGCTTAATTTCATTCGGATCTCTGTGGAGAATTCAATGTTAATGGCCAATCAGAATGATGTCAAGACATTCCCTAACCTGGTCCATTGGGACTGTAGACTTCAATCTTTCGGGCAGAGACGTGCTCGTTTGTTAAGCTCTACCTGAAGACGTTTATAGTCTTGGCTGAGGGAGCTTCATCCATCCCTTCTAGTTCCTCTTCATCTTCAAAGTACTCCTCGTATATATTGATGGCGTTATTCTGTTTGATGCAGTGTTCCATCACCTTGTATCATAACAGAAGACACAATAGTCATGTATATAGTGATAGTACCGAAACCAAGTTACGGATTACAATGCAAGCTTCAATGTACACTTTATATATGGGACCAGCTCTATATTAATGTCTATGTATTTAGAATGCATGTCACAAAAGTCCCCATTGGTGCAATGGTCAGGTGTCCCAATACTTTTGCCCATATAGTGTAACTTGGGTGACCCTAAGGATTGTTGGTGAGGTAGTGCAAATAGAGACACAGCTGGCAGCCGTCTTACTTACACTTCCTAGCTGGGTTATTGTGGTTATATAGTGATCATCTTTCTCCACTTTCTTCCTGTATCGAATGGTCTGCTCCATTTCTTGAGGATTTATATCTTTTGGCCATCCGCCCTCCACGTGGTTTATCCCACGAGCTTCCATCTCGAACCGCTCCGTGTTGACCTAGAAATATATAATATTAAACGCAATAGTCCAATTGTTGAGAAGAAAGGTCTGATGTCTCCTCTTCCTTTTGAGGCGCACCTTTTATATAAAGGTAGAAAACAGATACAATTGGTCAGACAAGTTCACTAAATCAGACTTTTTCCTGTAAATCTCAACGACCTCTGGCTTTAACCTCTTAAATACAAGTAGGAGATGCTCTAAGGTGTGATACGGTTGAGATTTGTGAATCCAGTTCTATTCTTATGTACCAAATAAAGAGACACATTGCATGCCTCAGAAAGTAATAGGTAGAGTGGAGGATGAGGAAGAGACCTCCGAGGTATTAAAAAACTACATGACTACATATTGCATGAAGGTTTATCCACTAAAAAGGTATCATAAACCTATTTAGAGAACAATACCAACTTGATTTTAAAGTGTCATTTGGGAATAATACCATTTCAGGGACACTCTAGTCAATTAAACCATTTTATTACCTCTTTCTCCAGACATTTGGCCTACTTTGACATTTGCTGTAGTTTTATATCCGCTCCTCCCAGTATTTATTCAGCCCGTTCTATTAAACTCTTTGACTTTATGAGCAATACGTTTCTTTTTGCCAGATATTCTTTGGCCCTTTGTTCTCCCAAATTGTTCGGTTTTGCAGCCAGAAGGCTCTCATTAACAGGCGATCTCCGGAGACGCTATGAATGGAAAGCTATCGCGAGACTGTTTCTGGCAAAGGCTGGCAAATCTCCCTAAGGATAATTAGCAGTCACCTCTCAGAGACCGGGAGATGATTAACTGATTAAACAAACGCTAATTAACGTTTGGCGTAGCTGCTTTTTGCATTTGATTACAACCATCTTGGTGTAAGTAATATGCCTTTTTGTATAATAATTGGCCATCCCACCAGCAAATAATAATAATTAATTATTAATAAGCAATAGCGCACCCTAATTCTTTTACCTCGTGTTCAGACATCTCGTGGGCACATTGGATAGCTACGTCACAAGGGTTCCTCTCTATAAAGTGTGACGCCTGCGTGGGGTCAGGCAGTATGTCCACGTGTAGCTCTGCCGGACGGTCCGAGAAGTTGCACTGACGGCCAAATTCGCTTCGTTTTCTCGTGTACACGTAAACAATCTCCATGTTTCCTTGAATCAAGACAAGAAAAAAGCAAAGAAGGGTTAATCCATCAGGCAAACCGAACCAAAATAACCTATTTTGTGAATTACTTTGCTAATAAGTCTAGAACGTTCGTAATCTATTGATTAATGGATCTGTGGTTCCATCTTAGACAAAGAGATTCGGTATAGTAAGAGCTGTAAAGATCTGGAATCCACTACCGAAGGAAGTGCCGGCCAGGGGTTCTCTGAAGGTTTTTTTTTTAATAATAATAGTTTTTTTGGCAATAAATGGTATCCAGGGGGGACACGTCATTACTCCAGGGGTCATAAAGACATTTTTCCTGCTATTGGGCATAAACGGCATATGTATTGTAGTCTAGTATATGTTACTTTTTACCATAGAATGTATACTATATTTATGGATAGAAACAAGTAAACGCTAAAATATAAAAGAAAGTCTCATTAAATATAAAAAGACTTTCTTTAGCAGATCAAATACTATCCAAATCCAATAGGGTTGTATTATTCTACAGAGCTTGATGATGACGTTTTCAAAATGAAACAAACGGAATAAAATATAAATATTTTGCTGATAAAAAAAAAAACCAATAACAATATGAATAAGAAATAGTTTGGAATCGCAGTTTAAAGGCAGGGTGCCATTAAAATGTATCGACGGTGATAGTTTTTAGAAGACTCGCCAGAAAATTCTGGTTGTAACCACAATGTAGACCCACGGCATAAAATGTACGGCAGGATTATCAAGTCCTCAAAGACTCCATGGGTTCCAATTACATATATGATTGGCATATATTCATGTATTATCTGGGTGAAAAATCAAAAACCTTCTTACATTAATCACCTTAAAATGAATTGCATACACAAAGCGGTGGAGCCAGACTGGAGATAACGAGGCGATTTAAGGCTGGCGGCCGCCTAATCACGTAAGTGCGGCAGGTGGCTGGATGCGACAGCCGCGGGTTACGTCTTAAGGTCATGTAGCGCGCGGCCGCTCACTGCAGCAAACGGTTTGACAGATCGGGTGAGTATGGGGTGCAGTCGACATTTGCCCGCTGTGCCAGGTGGCCGGTCTAGTCATCGTTATGGGGTGTAACGGTGTTGGGTGTAATGCCACTTTCTGTCACCCATGTATTGCGGGTAGATGGGCGCCTGACACAACATGCTTTGGAGTGGCCCAGGTCAAGGAAAGCGAGGGTTAAAACATATATAAACACAAAAAGTGATATCGTGGGTAAGGCTGATAAAATCCAGTGGCGTATTAGTAAAAAAATCAAAAAGTTCCCCAAAATAATTTTTTATGATGGGAGAGGGAGGGTTAAATGTCTCTTTAAGTGACTTTGTATTCAATAAAGGAGATTTTGTAATTTTGGATTTTTAGAATTTTTTTACTCTCATTATGGTTTATATATCATTATATGAAAAAGTAACTTTCAGTTCAATGGAATTTGTTTATTTTTAATCATAATAAAATCAATAACACGTGTATTTTTTTGTAGAATTGTCAAACATTTATATGAAATAACACGATCTATTTTTTTAACCCCTGAGTTGGCTGTGGTCTCCAGCTTTTGCAGTCTGATATTACAGTTTTAAGCTTTTATTGAGTCAGTGTCTCTAACATTAATGAAATCATATATATTGAAAATTCATGGATGTTAACCGGTTGGGAGTCAGAGGCAAGCGAGTGCGGCACTGGAAGGGTTAAAAATGCAACGTGGAGGGGGTATAAAGAGGGTGTAAAATCACTCCTAAAACCGCCATTACCTCGAGCTGTCTCCGGTACCCGGTGTGTCCGAAAGCGGTTCCGAAAGGTTTCGTTTACTGTATCCTAGCAACAGGAATGGCACGGATGTGCAGTAAACCGCACACATGCAACTTCCGGCGCCGCCATATTGTGTGTGGCAGCTGCGCTAATTCCAAGGGGAGAGGAGGCGGGGGTGTTTAAACCCAAGTAAAAAATAAAAATAAATTAGAACTGAGGTCCATAAAAAAAACTAAGCTCCTTAACCTATTGATGTCAATTCTCTGGTCCCCAATGGGTTAATCTAGCTTTATATATGAACATCTGCAAGCTTTAACCAACTAAACATGATATGGTGTCATGATTGACAGACAGACAGACAGGCAGGCAGACAGACAGACAGGCAGGCAGACAGACAGACAGATTTATGTAAGTTAATGTGGTTTCCTTGAGCAAAATGAAGGTGTTAATAAATGATAACATACAAAAAGTGGTTGGCATTTGCAGCCGACCCCTGCAGCGTCTTTAAAGAAATAAAATAAAAATTATATTTATAGAATAAATAAAAGTGCAAAAAAATAAATGTCAAAATCCAGAGGTTAATATTTATCGTTGAGCCATTTCATGCAAAAAGAATATTTTAACCAGGTTTCCACATTAAAGCCCACTCGCTCTGAGCGTCCCTCACGTTGGAACCAGTCACTCACACACCCTACTAGTTACCCCCATTTTATCACCAAATAGGACACATATGTAATACTTTATGACATCAATAAAGTACAATAAGTGGCTAATTTGTCCTTAAAAGTTCATTTTCTTTTACTCTTGTTATACGTTGTAACCACTGCTTTCCACGTAGCTGCAGACAGACAGACAGACAGACAGACGGACAGACGGACAGACGGACAGACGTAACAGTAATGTAAATATTTTTTTAAAATATGGAAAAACAAAATAATGAAAACAACTTCCAGTAAACGGAAGACATAAATATTAAGCGATATCCATTCTTATTAATAACTTGATATTGTAATGACTACAGCACTACCTACAGTGAAGCTTAGGGGCTGTCAGGATCTCCTGTGACGTGTTTCTGGGATGATACCTTTTTTGTATTTTTAGGCCTTTTTTTTTTTAAGAGGAGAATTTTTTTTTTTTAAACAAGTTGCTTTATTAGAACTGTCACAGGTAAGAAAGCATGAAGTAAATACACATCATAAAAGTTTTCTTTAAAAGGTGCTGTTCCACTTACTTTTCACGATTCACACTAATGCTGAATGTCCAGACCTCTCCCACAAATAATCCTTTGATCACACAAAATGTTTCCAGGGCACACTTAATTATCATGTGACCAGACACTGATAGGCTGTTGCCATATAAGCTGAAATAAAGCACCGGTGTTTACGGGATTAAACTTTCAGTGCAATTAATTCTTTGCCTAAGTGGAACAGCACCTTTAATGTTCAAATGCCTGGTCTGCCCTGTGTATCAGGAGCCATCGGCTTATATCATAATATTATATTATAATATTTACACGGCTGTGCATTTGCTCTAGTAACCATGATATGAAATGCTAAGAAAGTATGACATCATGACAGCTTAGCACATTTTGTGTTCCATTGGCTATTAATATGATATTGTCGCAAATTTATGCAGCACAAAATCTGACAAAATTAAAAATGTAAATAAAAAAAAAAAACACATTTCAACTGACCTGCCCTGACATTTATGATGCTAAAGACATTGAGAGCACGCATCTAACCTGCTCCTCTGTACCGATTCCTGCACCAGTCCTAATGTCTTAAAGGGTGAGAGGTGGTCAGATGCATGCTGGGTAAAATGTCCTTAGCATAAGAGGCGGGTTAGGTCAAGTGGTTATTAAAAGGGATCTATAATGTATGCACAATGTATAGTGTTTTTCGGACTGAATGACTTAACCCCTTAATGACAAAGCCCGTACATGTACGGGCTCAAAATGCATTGTTTTCAATGGGTTTAGGGACCGCCCATTGTCCTTAAGGGGTTAAGGATGCCGCTTATGCTGTGAATATGACATTTTAACAAAAATAACTCTTAAAGGGTTAAATCTGTCATTCCTCCCCCCTCCCTTCCACAGCGAAATAATAATAATAATAATTAAAAAAAGGTTTTGTTTGCCTTTTTAAAAACAAAATAAATCAGAAGAATTAGTGTTTTCGGTTCTTTTCCCCGGAAGCGGTCTCTCGATATAAAGACGGATCTTTACATTCTAAAAGAAAAATCCTCCTCGCGGCATCAGCAGGCTCGAGCGCTACTTGGCCACAGAGGAGATAACGGGAAATCGTTCTCCATCCAGAAGGAGTCCAGAACAAGTGTCTTTCCGAGAATGGTCCCGGCGTGACCCACGGACATCTCTGCGTTCATTACAGCTCCGCGTCACTTTAGAACAAAGGCTTATAATGGAGATGCTGGTCTATGGTTGGTCAACCAGCTTCTAAATAATGTCTCTCCCCTGATCCTGATTGGCTTCCTCAGTAGTAGTGGATCTGGAAGTCACCCAATGCATAGTCCGGGCAGAGGAGGGCAGCCTGGGGCTGGTGGGATCACGCTGGGTACTGATTCCCGTAAATAGGCGCAGGTTCATCGCTCACCGCCAGATACGTGGCCCTCATGCTTGGAGAATACTGAAGAGACAAAGAATAAAAATCAACACAAAGAAAGCGATTCTAGAAGGCATCGTTCTAATGTTTCCACCACCACCAGGCTAGTCTAGAACGTGGGAGATGATCCAGTCTAGTCTAGAACGTGGGAGATGATCCAGGACCATGTACTGAAACTAAATGTGAAACACCTTCTGGATTAACCGGGAATGGAATCTCACACGGCGGACGATGGGGGCAGACAGGGCAGGGGGTCTCGAGACTGAAGCACAAAGACACCAAATACACTTACTTTTCACTATTTAGCTCCAGAATATGGGTGCAAAAACAAAGGAATAATTAGCACTGAAATGACTGTGCTTTCTCAACAATTGACCGATTATAATTTTCTTCTTCCGGGATTTATTATTATCTTTTTTTTGTTTGTTAATCGGGTTATCTCAGACGGGTAATACCCGGCCTTCATTAAGAACTAAATGCTAAACCACACGATTTATATATAGATTTTTTTTTTTTTCGGGACAATAAGACTTTAAAAAAAAATAAAACAATTGAAACTGTATATATATAGATAAACCATCATTTAGGCCGAAAAAATATATTTAAAAAAAAAAAAAAATCGGAACAATTTCAATTTTTTTTTTTTTACCCAAAACAATTTCATTATTTTATGAAACTCGTCCACTGGTAATGAGGTTAACTGGTAATACCTGGCCTTTGTCCATGTTTAGGGTAAAAGGGACCAGAACGTGATAGGGCAGGGTGTTACATCGCCCTATGACATCACAACCCTACATTACTAGTTAAAGCGAAAATGGTGACTATTTAAGGAGATCTTAAGAAATGGTTTAATGTTTTATTTACTAATGTAAAGGTTTTCAGGTGCCAGGTCACCTTTAAATTAACCCCTTAATGACAAAATGCTCAAAAAGGCTCAAAATGCATTGTTTTCAATGGGTTTTGGGACCGCCCGTAATCGTTAGAAAATATGATCTTGCAATTATTTCAAAATGATTTGTCAAAAAACATGGTAGATTTCCCAATAAAAGTTACTCTTCCTACTTAGCGGCAGCAGCTGAGACGGCTTTGATACGTTAAATCTTTTTGATCGGAAACCTGTACGGAACGATAGCCATTTGTTTTGATGCCCACCAAAAATGTGTAGAGAAATAGTAAAAAAAAAAATAAAATAAAAATAGCAACTCTGTTACAAAAAGGATTTGGATTCTGAAGCCCACCGTACCGTGGGGGGAGGGGATCCCCTTCCGATTAAAGGGACATTCTCATAGCGAGGGTTACCCCCAAACAGAGCGGCCTGGTTCCTAAAAAAGAAAAACACAGAGAGAATAGAAGAATTAGGAGGGAATGGGGTTCCGAACCCGGCATAGGGGCGCAAAGGGAAAAAGCACAGGCCCTGCATTTCATGCAAAGTTTATTTTAATATTTATAAAAGTAAATATTAATAAGTAAATGATTATTAATAAATGGCTATAGGTAACTTATTGATTTATCTATTTGCAATTATCTGAAAGGTATATGTTTTGTAATTATTAATGCCAGTATGTCCGCGATTCAATAACGAAAAATTGCAATCAAAAGAAAATAAAAATAAAAGAGAAGTTTCTTTAACCCTTTGCGTGACACTCACATGTACTCTGCGACGGGGGCGTTTGAGATTGTCTGCGAAGGCGGCTGCAGGCTGACCTGGCTGCCTAAACTGCTGCTGTAGCTGCAGAAGCTCCTGAGCTGCGCACGGTTCGGGTTATGCACGGCGATGCGTTGGGCTTGTGGATTAAAGGGGTCCTCTTCATCAATGTCGTTATAATCTCTATCACTGAAAAAATGGATGGCAGAAATCAGCAAAGAGACCGAGCCTGCAGAACGCAAACGCTTTGATGCCAAAAGGTTAAAGGAGGTCTGCGATTGATAGCAGTGACGTAACGTGGTACAGAACATGGTATAATCATGCTATTGGATTTTGACATTTAAGAGTTAAGCTGGTAACAGCCTTCAATTCAGACATTTTTATTTCAGGGTGGATCTGCTGCCCTCTCCTGGTCATCCTGGGGAAGGACAGCCATATGGTACATAAAGTTGGGGTTCACCTGGAGGCCAGAAGATTCCAAGCTCTCGGGGCAGCGCACACCATTGCAGAAAACGCCAACGCTGCCATAAGGGAGAACAGCCCAAGGTACAAGAGTCCTTCCACCCCGTCGTAGCACATTCCAATCAGAGCCTCCAGGTAGTCCTGAGACAAGATAAGTCACACTTAAGAAAGTTTACATAAAACACAAACTATTAATAAACGGCATTTCTGTTCATCGATCGCTGGCTGCATGGTGTTCTCATCTCTAAGCCGGGCGTACAGATATCGATGATTGAAACACCGAATCTGCTGACAGATCAGACCCAGCCGCCATTTCTTCTGCTGTAAAGACACCCTAATCAGTCGTTTGTCTTGTCTGAGATTTAGGAGCCATTTGCCTATCACATGCATGTTTAATACCCTCATTGTATTACCCTCTACCACTTCTGCTGGGAGGCTGTTCTACTTGTCAACGCTCTTAGCTTATCATTACATCTAAGCCTCTGACCCTCACATACATGCAAGTGCCGTTCTCGAGTGTGCTGATGCCCACCTTATGAAGCCCTCTGCAGTCCAGCAGTGCTGTGATCTGGTGCAGGTTGGATTCAGACGTGTTCAGCAAAAGCTGGATTCCTAAGAGATCTTTCTGTAAAAGAGGAGAAAAAAGTGGCCAATTAAAGGCAACAGAGACTTGGGGCATCATTTTGGGTTATAAAACCACAACAAGCTGATACAAAGATGCTGTAGACAAACACAGGCATATTGTTTGATCTATACCTCTGCTAGCAAATTGGTAAGCCAAATGACTAGATCAAAGGCTTAGTCCTGTTGCCCAGTACTAACGACAGATTCATAAATACGGAACGGATCATTTTTCCAAGAAAGAACCCTTTCATACGGATCTCACCTGAGCTGTTGGAAATATAGGCACAGCAAACTGAAGTAATCCCTGGATCTGAATTTGCATGGTGGAGAGCGAGCGCTGGAAACTAGTGAGAGCCTAGAAAAGAAAGGATACGATTTTTGTTCATTCTGGCAGTTTAAGAGTTAATCCTTCAAGACAGAGGCTTATGATGTTATAGTTAATAATACCTACCCCTGGAACAGGGGTATCTAACTCAGGTCCCCAAGGGAATAACAGGCAGCTCACCCTGCTGGGAACTACAACTTTATTCTAACATAGAAACTTAGATCGGCCCCATTCGGCCCCAGTCTAGTCGCCCATTTTTCCTGCTGTAAAGACTCAAACCTTAATCAGTCGTTGGTCTCGTCTTAGATTCAGGAGCCGTATGCTTATCCCATGCATGATTCTATTCCCTCACTGTATTACCCTCTACCACTTCTGCTGGGAGACAGTACACGGGCTACAATTACCATCTATCTAAGCCGTACTATAAATGGCTGTGAATTCACCAGAGCTGCACTCGTATTTGTCATTTCTGTATAGTCTATCAATTTGGACAAAACGAAGAGGTTATGCTACCTGCTGAAATGGATTCTTAAGACTCTGGCTGCAGTATAGATAGTAACGGACGACTTCTGCAAGACAAACACACAATTAACGTTCAATATTTGCACGGGACGCAAGGGAACCAGCTGAAACATTTAAATGCCAAAAGATGGCTTCAATGGCTCGAGGTCGATAATGCCGCAGGTCTACATATAGAATCAGATCACATATAATATATGCAACAAAACTCTAAAGACTGCTGCTTGATAATATATTATACATAATAATAATAATAATAATAATAAATAAGTACATAGTTAATTATAAATCTGGTTACACTGCAAGCATCTGATTTGGATGAAATGGTCTCCTAAACCAAAGGGAAGTTCAGGATTTACCTTATTTTAGTTACTTTAGGAAAAAACACAATACATTTACTATAAAACTACACAAAACAGGACTGTAGGCAGCTCTAATCTGAGAGGTTCAATTGAACTGCCGCTACAAATGTAACAATTTCCACTGACTTCTAAGCCATTAAGAATAGTTACATAGCTGGAATTTCTACATTAATACATTTCTATTGAATTGAAGTACGTATCCCATGGGTCGCTTATCTCTTTTTGTAATGCAATTCTACATTTGACCACAAGAGTTAGATAAATCGTGGGCTCCGAGTGGACTCCGGACTGGTCAGTATGTTGTGAGCTCCCTGTCTGCATTTATAGAATCCGTTTATAATTCAGTAAGTAAATTCTTAGCGTTTACCGGCGCTGACTTGATCCTGCGTCATGTTCATGATAAATTTGTCAGGAGCCACACAAAAATCACTGGTACCCTGAAAGAGAAAAGCATGTGACATGTTACAAATACCCTCTACTCCAGTCGGATGTTCCCTGTCTTCACCATGTCTTAATGGATGTTTGGTTAGAATAAAAAAAGTTGTGTTTTTCCTTTTTTGGGGGGTTTATGTGCATAAAATCACCCGGATCTTTGTACATAGTATGCAGACTCTAATAAAACTCCATTGGGTGGCTAGAAATAGCTCCATCGTTTCTACAATTCCCTTAAAATAAATAGATTGGGCCATGAGATCTGCCCTTGTGGAGTGTTGTGTGATCTTGTATACCAGAGGCGATTCCTCTCCTTAATAAAATGAGTGTCACTATTAATCACCTTCTGTTTCCTAAAGTAGGGAAATATCTAACCTGCTGTAGCACTGATGAGACGCATTATGCGTAAATTGGGCATGCATGAATGCTTACAAGGCTTAGAGTAGCCAGTCAATCCAATAAGCAATGATCAGGGGAACTGGGGAGGTGAGAGCCGGCATTAGCTGGTCAGAGAAACCAGATTGGAGAATGGAAAATAGGTTGTGAATTCCAATCTCAGGCCCCGGAGGGAAATCAACAATTAGCCCGATGTCTCAAGCCCGAGAAATACTAAGCAACAAGATGCTACTCCATACGGTCTACGATTAGTATTGAACCTTTTATTCTGAAATAAGATAGATGGGCAGAGACCTTGGAGGTACAGCTCATGGTTAAAGTATTTTGACATGCTGAAGGATATACAGTAGGTGTCATAAAGTGAGGAGCCGAGGTGGCAAGAGGTGGACAGAAGCAAACTTGGACTAAACCATGTGCACATCGAAGGGGGTGCCGCACCTTGGGAATATGAAAGCTTGAAGGATGAATAATTCTGAGTACCATGATATTTGGTCTGTGGGTTTCATGCTGCTGCCCTAGACCATTAGAGATATGGATTTGTCCCAGGCAATACATTTCAGACATTTGATGGTAGTAAAGTGAAAATATGATGTCATTCGAGTGACAAAAGACACAGATGGGCGCACATGAATGTGCCTTAATTAAAATTGATAATTTAAGTAATGTAGATCTGGACAGGTTTATGGGAATTAATAGGTTACAAGCATCTTTTCTCGGGTGGTTTCTCTCTCTCCCTGGGGAGCCAAAGACGCACACAGGCTTATTCCTGCAATAAGGATGGAAGTAATGTGTGGGTCAGAAGGTGACACAATCGACTAAAGGGACAAGGAGCGGCAGCTCCCACAGATGGGACTGCAAATAAATCCCATTAGCTTCATTAATGTGTCCCGGAGATAGGAGAGCAGAGATACAAAGAGGAGAACAGAAACCTTACTGGGGATTCAGATGGCAAAGAGGTGAGACTGTGTCATTAAAAAGGTGTGGGGTGGAAAGGCAAAAAACTCAGAGGCAAAGGAGGCAATATGGACCACAACGAGGCAGAGAAGACTCCATAGACAGAGGAATTTAAAAAGACATGTAGGATAGATGGTGTAAAATGATGGGTTGAGGCTGCATTGTGGTGGACAAAGACTCAAGAATAAGGTGTGGTCTGATAGACAATGAGGCTGGGGCATGTGTAATACAGAGGCGGCTAATTTATGGACGGGGTATACAGAGTGATGTGTCAAGTACAAGACTGAAGCAGGAGAAGCAGAGGCCGAAAGGACAAAGTGACCTAGGGTACAGCTGGACAGCAGGGGCTAGGGTTTTATGGTAATGGGCAGATGCTGGGAATGTAAATTGATATTGAGAGGTCAATAGCTGAGGGCACCAAGTAGATTTATCAAAAGTACTTGGAGCTCGTAGCTTTTTTTTAATCATCAGTGTTATTGCTTTAGACATATTAAATTTAACCTCAACAAAAGCTGAGATCTACGGCAAAAGGGTGGCAAAACTATTTTTAATTGGCTTCGTGTACTGAAGTCCCCTCTTTGGGTCAGGTTTCCCCAAAGGGAAACAATGGGTTAACAATAACTTACTAGGGAGAAGTAATCATGCAGATCCTGAGAACAGCAAGCTAAGAGGGCTGCTTCCACGATATCCACATAAGGTGGGTTTCCAATACATATATTTTTTTGGTATGCTCAACCGTAAAATTTGAGCGGTAAGCTTGGACCAGTTACTCCGAGCCTCCGTGAAATTATGAAGATCTATCCGCGTTACAGATTTACCATAACCTAGTATCGTTACAATGGATTTTTAACAACTGTACGTTTGTATCACCTCTGGAGGGTCCCAAGTCCCAACACTTTCCTAAATTCTGAGCCTGTAACATCTGTCCAGCTGCTACCTGAGATCGGACACGGAATGTCGATGCAACATATTCCGGGAAAAGAACAAAAGCTCTCGCTGGTGAGAATGGGTGGGCCAGAGGATCGCTTAACTGTGATGGGTTTAAAGTGCCTGACCTGTCAGCTTAACAGGTTCTGACCAGGAAGACATGATGTATGAGTGTTTACTTTGCAGAAATCCTAGGCCATGAAGAGCTGTGTTACATTAACTGATACCCTTCCTAAACCGTAACCCTTTCCTTGACAGAGGCAGCTGCAATAAAATAGACAATAGTAGAATGGAGCGGTGGAAAGGACTACTTGAACCTTTGAAGGACCCTCCTCATCCATTTTTTGTATATATAGTGGTTACAAAAATACAGAGAGTTCCTGAGTGGTAAAGTTCTCCCTTTTCGTTATTCAAGCATGATTCCTCAGTACCATTGACTGGGAACGCCAGGATATGAGGTCATCTCTTGGTGCCATTATTTAGTACGATTAAGTACTATAAGTGAGAAGAGACAGAAAGACCAGTGTCTCCTGGAACACAGATGAAGCTACATGTTTCCCGGGACCACTAGGAATGAGAATGGAGATATGGGGTCCACCAACACTATAGCCATTTTGGATGCTGAAGAGTTATAGGTTGCTGGTTGTGGTTGGAGAACCCCATGAATGAATGGGGGGGGGGTTGATAACATCATACCCATTTCTAAAAAAAAAAACCAGAAGCAATTCACATGGGTTTTTGGATACTCAGAGACATGGAATGGAGTGTATTATCTCTCAACATGATTGCTCTAATGTCAAGACAATAGCCAAGAACAACATAGGGTTTTCAAGATTCTTCTCACTCTAAAGACTAGGTCCAAAATGTGGTGGAGGAAAAAACTTACGACAGCGGTGGAGGTATCAAGCGCCAGAGATGCCCAGCTCAGCGTTAGAGTCGCCAACCCAAAACATAGCATCCTGCAAAAGATAAAAAATATAAATATATAAATAAAATAAAAATGCATCATGTTATGAGACCTCTTAAGCTAAACTTGTAGGACAAGGTCGATCTTCTCATCAAATGTTTTCCCAAGTCTTTGTGCAAAACAGACTGTATCGTTAGTATCAGTAAAGCTGAAGCTTTCATTTCACTTGGCATGCTATCATTGAACCTTCATTGTGCTGTCCGCCAACCTAGTCCCAAAACTTGTCATGATCAGCCCCTTGCCTTTGCCCTTGCCCCCCGGCTAGGCGTTTCTATGGATAGTTTTGCTCAGGTATCTGGCAGAGTTTGCATTAAACCTTTTATATTGCCAAAGTCTGGGTCCAGCCCATTCAAACTGCGCTATTCCTCCTCGACTGCTGAATTATTCATGTCCGCTGCAGCTATCAGATCTCTGGCTCCATCGCAATTAGTTATCTTCTCCCCATCTTTCTCACTCTTTGGCCCAAACAGCAGTATTACAAATCAATGGACAGAGAAAGGAGGGGAGAGAGACGCAGGAACCTGTAATCAGAGCGTCCCGGGAGGATGCACCAAGCAGATGGGAAGCATCAATCCCTTCATCTCTCTGTCTGATTAGTCGTTCCACTTCCCATAGACGCAAAAGGTTTTCCCGCACTGTTGTGTAACGAGGCAATTGGACTAAAAGGGTACAGGGTTATTCAATGGAATTGCTTATTTGCAATTAGTCTACTTGCACCCAGGGCCAGCTCTACATCCCAGGGGCTGCTAGGGTGTAAGCCACAGGTAGGCTCCCCATCGTGAGATCTAAGAGGTGTCATGGGCCACTCAATGGTCAGAACTGGATGGAGCATTCTTGGAGTGTGGTACAAACATGGGGTTGTAAGTCTTGAATCCCTTTTTAGTGAGAATACATGGAATTTGTGATTCCAGGTCACGATATTCATACCTGGCAACTGTCCTGTTTGCCCCTATGGTCTCAAGGTTTTTACCGAGTCAAAGAACAGATTCTCAGGGTCACACAATCTGGAGCTGACTCCTTCATATTCTACTCTGATATAATGATATTTCAGCATCCCAGTTGGAGCTTTTCTCATGGCATTACAAAGACAACAGGCAAGAGTACTGTACGCACCTTTAATTTATATCCTCAGCTACATGAAAGGTCTGCTGGACGGGGTATTGATTTATCTCAATAACAGACAATGAGCACTACGCCCTTTCGGTCTTTAGTGGACCAACCATAGCCAGCAGTCACTTACGCAATGAGAAGACACTTGGAGCGTTTGGCCAGTCCCAGGCAGGTGACGAAGCAGATGACCAAGTCAAGGATAAAAAGAAACAGGTACGACAACCACCTGGGGCAGAAATCACAACAAAACAATGTATGAACAATCTGGAGAAGATAGCGTTAAAAACAAACAAAAAGAAAAGATCTAGAGAAAGGAAAAACCAATCCAAACACATGATAGAAATGGTGTGTTTACTATATCATTGTAAATGTTGAGTACAATGTTGAGCAATTTTGGTTAAAAGTGGAGCATCCATTGGTCGCTATGGTGATAGCATCTCTTTTGCCACTGGAATGTACATATAAACATTGCACCCATTTATCTTATACAACCCTCTTTCCTCTGGTGCCTGTCTCGACTACACATCCTAGTTATTATAAATGTGAATGAAGACTGATACAATTAATGTTAATGCCATATTCATCAATACAAATATAGCACCAATACATTACGTGACGCCCAATCAGAACCGTTGACACTGAAGGCCCTCTTTTGATTGGTCACCAAAGCCAAGTTTCCACAGTGATCTACTTTGGAACCAAAAATGGCTTCCCCATTCCAGTTCGTATTTGCTCTCCTATCCCTTATGCTTCGTTATGATTGGCTGTTTGTTTAAAAGCCCTCATTCCATTACGTATCCATTAAAACGTGACTTCATTGTCCTTTTTAGCATAGGAAGAGCCCTGCACTCTGCACACCATCGCAAGGACATTAGCTTAGGCACGTCCTTGGAACGAAAAATGCACAAGGCGGGTTTAAATAAGTAATTACTTTGTCATGATGGCTCGTGATCATGGTGTGATTGATGCGTGGGTGATCCAGAGCCCTGAAGAATCACGCTGAGGGCTTTATATGAATGACCTTTAGCTGGAGACCACAGAGTGCGTTTCAGTTGTCCTTTGCTACCTGTAGTATTCGATGAAGCTGGTCTGCCTTGCGATCTCAGAGAGGTTGACGCTGGTCCCCTGCCAGTTGGGGAGACTGGCGAGCTGCTGGATTATGTTCCCCGCCATCCTCTGCATTATCCTCAAGCTCTGCACATAATCCACCTTGACGGCAAAGATCTCGCTGAGACGCAGCAGGTGCTGATCCAGTCCCTCCTTCATCTTCGAGCTGGTTCCGGAAACCTGTCAGCGGTGAGAAGCAAACCCAGGCTTAGCCCAGTGCCCTACACAAAATCAGTATCCAGGAACACGAAGCGGCTTTGTCTACCACCCTGGAACATGGTCTTATCATATATATACATGGACCGTTTCCACCCACAAAACACCATCATTGTTTCTACTCGCCAAGGAAGCCCCCAAAGAACTCAGCAATCTTCTATGACACTTGGGCCTGGACTTTAGAATAACAATAGATATCAATCATTTCTATTTTACTTTTTTGTAACTGTTTCTGGGACTGTCATTGTTACATGTATGAAAGTATTGGCCAGACTCGCACGTCCCCGGGGGTTAATACAGATTTAAACCCCCCCTTTGCCTGAAGTTAAAACCGTCAGCCTTGTCAGAAGGTCCAAAAATGTGTTTTGATTTTTTTATTAAGAAAGCAGCTGCTGGGGGGGGGGGGTTAGCGTCCCCCAAACAGGTGTGATGGCATTTTTGTCGTATGTTCGGAAATTGGTGCCAGCTGATGTGAAGCTTGCGCTCTGTCCGTAGAGTCCGGGTTAGCGACGAGTGCCAAACGTGGATCTTCATAGTACCGTTAACCAACAGCTGGTGAAAAATCCACGCTGGCTCCCTGTCTCTTAACCCTTTAAGCATGACAACCCCACCGCCGCAATTACAATCTCCAAATTTTACCTAAAATACCCAAGAAATCATTTATTTAAGGCGTATAAGGGTCGGAAGAGAAGAACCCGCAGCCCCCTTTCCATGCCTCATGCGCAGCAGCTGGAAACGCATTCCCCCGGGGGAAGGTTTAACTCCCGATAGCCAGAACGCGATGGGGGGAAGGGTGCACAGATGCCCAGCTGTTGGCTTAAAAGACTGTGTCTGGGTATTCCAGCGAGGGAGGGCAGAGTGGAGGAGAATCGAGTATTGTGTGAGTGTTCTGTGGCCTGGCGAGCGGAAATAAGAGATGTGAGGTTGATTACTCATTGAGGTCTGTAGTGGATGCAGCATTTCGCATGTGAATGCAGGGGAAATTAAATAGGCTTTCAGCCGATAGACAGATAGCCCACATAATGGGCAAATTGAGTAACCCATAAGCAGAGTTATTTGATTCCTTCTGCAATTCTTCACTCCGGGAAGTATTCTGCGATGTGCGGACTTATCTGTGCTAAGTAACCTAATGGATGTTTTAGAAAACATAGTACCCTACAAACCACATTCTATCTATAAGCCGCGGGTGATGGTACCTCCCGCGTATATTTCATCTGAAAATGTGAACGTGGAAGAAGTATAATGTGTTTGACGTGAATTTGCTCTATTTGTGTAAAAACTCTCGTCTCTGTGTGCTAGATCATATGAACAGGTTTGTATCTTACTGCCCAACGGTAGGCGACAAAGAATGGCTGGATCATAATTGCCCCTATAGCATCACTTAACAAGGACTTACTGCCCTCTGCCATAAAGCAATGAGCACAGTGAGGTCTGGAAGCAGGGGGTGGTACCCAAGCATCACATGATCAACTCATTGATGAATTGTAGTCACTAGACAATAAGGTGAACATAGTGTTAAGACACACACACACATTAAATCGGTGATGTGATAAATGAAACATATGGAGTCCTTAGGCAGGCTTCAGGCCATCGTAGACCCCCAGCTGGACCTCCCTTCTGTAGCCCACCAGCCTCAGCTCGCACACATGACAGCTAAATCATTTTACTCTACTAGATAGCCCCCCGCTAAGGCTGTCAGTCTGTCTCCACGCTGGTCTGTCTCTCAGCACTCTCTTTATCCAAGGCACCCAATCTGTCTCTCTCTTCCTACCCCTGTTTTGTTGAAATAACATTCTCCCCTTTTCCGAGTTCTCCCCCCTGAAGCTTCTTCTCAGTTTTCTCACCCCTTACACAGGGTTCGGTATAATTCTGGAGGACCCCTGATACATACTGATCTCTCCATTAGTCACAGCTCGTAGAAAGTGCTGATCAGTAGATTAAGCAGCAGGAGGCTAATGTTTCAAGAATTCTTTTTGCAGCAGTGGAAAAGTATGTTATGCGTTACAAAATTCTCCAAACCATATGGATTTAATAGCAAAATAATAAAAAAAACAAATACAAGAATGGGATTATTAAATATTTTCTTACCAGAGAGTCGATCCCGGCCAGTGTGTGGTTTGCATTATCAAGGGAATAGGTCAGTTGGTAAATACCATCGTTTGTTTCGCTATTCCCATAAAATCCGATGCCCACGGCAGCACTGAAAACAGATCAGAGATGGAGAGGGGTCAGTAAACGTTACCTACGTTCCTCTACGATGGAGAACATGTAGATGTTCCTTAGGTGCTGTCTTCAGACCCGGGAAGTTCAGAGATTTCGTGAAACAATAACTGGAGAGACAAAAGCCGATTACCCCTGTTCTATGGGGCATTTACTAACAATCCATAAGTTTCTAGAAGACCTATAAACCTCAGGATTCATCAGCTGCCTGTAGGAGATCTAGTCCCCCGATCACTGGAGACGCTGTAGACCAGAGTTGTTCTGCTGTAGGCACCATGCACCACTGTCAATGGCTTTTTTACATCACTAGTATTAAAATGTTTTTGGATTGGATCGTTGATGTCATAAACCAATAAAAACTAGTTACATAGTTAATTAGGTTGAAAAAAAGACATGCAGTCCATCAAGTACAACCATTCAACAAACTCATATTAGTTGATCCAGAAGAAGGCCCTAGTACTAGTAGAAGAAGGCAGTTCATCACTCAATGACATTATATGTAAATCTTGCAATCGTTTAAAGCACTTTGTGCCAGGGCATTACTCAACAATGTACTTATATACCCCTCATGTACTCGAGTTGAAGAGCAAGTCAGTGTGACTAACCATCACTGACATATCTGGAGTAGCAGCTCGGAACCCCGGGCGATGCTCTGAGACGTCTCTGAGATGTCTGCATCTGACATTGTTCTTTTTCTAGACTGTGCCCAAGAAATGCCCGTCCTTCAGAAAGAGGGAAATGATCCTTACTGGTTGTGACATGTGGTTGTGAGCAGCCTTAATATTTCCATTGTATGGGCCCTACTTTAACATCCAGTGTATTACATGATTAACCACGGGGAAAATATTGGTTTTGGTGGCCCTTTGCTACTAGAGAGCATCTTGGAAAGACTTCTCTAGCAGTGTATTTGGTATCTCGGGGTCGCCGGTGGCATAGCCAAGCTTTGTCCAGCGGAATGGGCTAAAGAAGGACTAAAATTATACATCTGTCTGTTTCCACATTTATACACCTTTTACGGCTTTTCATTTCAAACCACCTCATTCCTTAAAATATTCCCTCTAATTGACATAATGCGTCACTCGTTCTCCTTGCACTCAAAGGGTTAAAATGAATTTTGTAATATCCGTCTCTTCAAGTCCCCCCCCCCCAAAAAAATAAATCCTTTCTCCATCAACCTATATAACACAAGTTTTTTTTTTGGGTGAGACCAACGCTATTTTAAGGAAAGGCTGAGGTTTGGTTATATAACAGGATTGCATTGACAGCCCAATTCTAAAACTGTCGGAGAAATCCCTTCTCCCAGCCCCTGATCCGCGCACGTCATTTTCTTACATTCCATTTTGTAGATGCGCAGACTTATTTCCTCAAAAACACTCACAGATATTCCTGAAAAAATGTGTCCCTTTAAACCTGAAGCCATTCCTTTTTGTAGGCCAAGGATTATGTAATCTATGTGACGGACCCGCATATTTATCACCAATGTATTGTCTGGATTGAGGGGTTATCAGTCCTCTCCATACAGACGCTGCCCCTCGCTGCGATTCAGGCTGTGATTCTGACCTGGCACATGCTCTCCCTATCCCTGATCCCAGTAGCGTACCTAGCGGGGGGCGGGGGGGGCGGTCCGCACCGGGTGCCGCTCATCAGGGGGGTGCCAACTTGCCGGCACCCGGCACCCCTCCAGAGACGGACAGTAATGTCCGCCGCTGGAGGAGCAGGCTCGCAAGGGAGCGGTATCGGAGGTCTTTAACAGACCACCGGCTCCCTTGAGTGATTTTAAGCCGGTTCAAGGATCTCCCTTGAACCCGGCTTAAAATCACTCAAGGGAGCCGGAGGTCTGTTAAAGACCTCCGATACCGCTCCCTTGTGATCCGCGCGGCAACAGCTGCTGTGCGCCGGGGTTTGTTGTCAGATCCCGGCGCACAACACTGAAGCCGCGCCCACCGCTGTCAGTGCCCTCTGACCCGGAAGAAGACAGAGAGGACAGAAGAACTGAAGAAGAAGAGGACTGAAGAAGAAGAGGAGCGAAGAACAGGAAAAGGAGCTGTAAGGAGAAAAGAGGAAAGGTAGGAAAGCATACAGTGAGAGTGGAATGGTGTATGTGTGTGGATTGGTGTATGTGTGTGGATTGGTGTATGTGTGTGGATTGGTATGTGTGTGTGGATTGGTGTATGTGTGTGGATTGGTATGTGTGTGTGGATTGGTATGTGTGTGGATTGGTATGTGTGTGGATTGGTATGTGTGTGGATTGGTATGTGTGTGGATTGGTATGTGTGTGGATTGGTGTATGTGTGTGTGGATTGGTGTATGTGTGTGTGGATTGGTGTATGTGTGTGGATTGGTGTATGTGTGTGGATTGGTGTATGTGTGTGGATTGGTGTGTGTGTGGATTGGTATGTGTGTGGATTGGTATGTGTGTGGATTGGTATGTGTGTGTGGATTGGTATGTGTGTGGATTAGTATATGTGTGGATTGGTATGTGTGTGTGGATTGGTATATGTGTGTGGATTGGTATGTGTGTGGATTAGTATATGTGTGGATTGGTATGTGTGTGTGGATTGGTATATGTGTGTGGATTGGTATATGTGTGTGGATTGGTATGTGTGTGGATTGGTGTATGTGTGTGGATTGGTATGTGTGTGTGGATTGGTGTATGTGTGTGGATTGGTATGTGTGTTGATTGGTGTGTGTGTGTGGATTGGTATATGTGTGTGGATTGGTATATCTGTGTGGATTGGTATATCTGTGTGGATTGGTATATCTGTGTGGATTGGTGTATGTGTGTGTGGATTGGTGTATGTGTGTGGATTGGTATGTGTGTGTGGATTGGTATGTGTGTGTGGATTGGTATGTGTGTGTGGATTGGTATGTGTGTGTGGATTGGTATGTGTGTGTGGAACTGTGGATTGGTATGTGTGTGGATTGGTATGTGTGTGGATTGGTGTGTGTGTGTGGATTGGTATGTGTGTGTGGATTGGTATGTGTGTGTGGATTGGTATGTGTGTGTGGAACTGTGGATTGGTATGTGTGTGGATTGGTGTATGTGTGTGGATTGGTGTATGTGTGTGCATTGGTATATGTGTGTGGATTGGTGTATGTGTGTGGATTGGTGTATGTGTGTGGATTGGTGTATGTGTGTGGATTGGTATGTGTGTGGATTGGTATGTGTATGTGTGGATTGGTATGTGTGTGTGTGGATTGGTGTGTGTGTGTGGATTGGTATGTGTGTGGATTGGTATGTGTGTGGATTGGTATGTGTGTGGATTGGTATGTGTGTGGATTGGTATGTGTGTGGATTGGTATATGTGTGTGGATTGGTATATGTATGTGGATTGGTATGTGTTTGTGGATTGGTGTGTGTGGATTGGTATGTGTGTGTGGATTGGTGTATGTGTGTGTGGATTGGTATGTGTGTGGTTTGTTATGCGTGTGGATTGGTAAGTGTGTGAGAGTGATGGGTGTTATGCTGTACCATTTCCAATGTATTTTTCATTATATAATTATGCTCTAAAGTACATCATAACTCCCATCACTCTATACTGTTCCATACAGTGGCAGAGCTGGGAGACAGAGGCCTTGCACCCCCACCGCAGGACTCCTGAAAGGTAAGTGAACTTAAAAGAGGGAGAGGGTAGATAGTTAGGAGGGGTAGATAGGGAGAAGGGAGTGAGAAGGGGTAGATAGGGCAGAAGGGAGGGAGAAGGTGAAGATAGGGCAATCATACTCCTATCATGCCAAGTCTGCGAGTGCCTCCTGGAATCTGGGTATGCCTGGGCACGATAGGAATGTGATTGCTGTTAACAATTATATATATATATATATATATATTGTTATTTAATTGTTTTGTCCTATTTTGGTGTGTAACTTACTTTAAATAAAAGTGTTAGATTTTTTTATGGTGTGTGTGGGGGGGGTCATATTCAGTTTCGGCCAGGTAGTTTTAAAGTGTGTGTTTGGGGGGGGGGTGCCACATACAGGATCCGCCCCGGGTGCCAAATACTCTAGGTACGCCCCTGCCTGATCCCACAGCAGAGATTCACGGCTGGCCAGGATTATAAACACAATCCTCAGGCTAAGCCTTTGTATGGAGCGAGATCTAATCAAAGTGATTCACAGGCAAGGGTCAGGAGTCCTACTGAGCTGAGGAAGAGAGGGAATTGGAAGCCAAAGGAGAGAGAGGGAGAATTATTAACAAACAAAGCCATTTCTCTGATACTTATATCAGGGCCTCGTCTTCTACCAGGGAGTGCAGTGGTCTACATGCCAAGTAGACCACCGAGTTACTTCTAGGAAGAACCCACCAACCTTTGAAAAAGTGTCCTAACCTGCAACCCAACCACACATTCTTGTGTGTTCCTCACTAAACCTTGACGCACGTGGGCTATCAATGAGTATCAATGAGTGTTTTTGGTCTTTATCTTATCAGATACATTGTAACCTTAGATTGTAACTGTGAGAATTAGCATGGACACCAGGAAGCAGATATCACGGCCATCACAATGGTGTGCAGGAGGCTAGGAAAGTTGAGGAGTATGAAGTATCTCACCAGCAAAGCAGGCCAGAGATGACCGCAGTCCATGTGACGCAACAGGAACTTGTCTTCTTGATTTCTGTCTCTTCATGTTTCTTGCAGCAGCAGAAGTAGATCAAGTAGATGGTGAGGAACAGGAGGTTGATGGCCGCACAGATAGCAATGAGCAGAGCCCAAAACAGCAATGACTGAGGAAGGAGAGAGAGAGATAATTATACATTTCTATGGACTAAAAATTGTTTTTGTCCAACCTGACAGCACCTAAAGCCATGGTTACAATACGGATTCTGGAATTAGACAAAGGGTGTCCATCTGTGATGGAAAGCTGAGGACCACGTTGATGTGACGTCAGATGCGTCCTTTTAACAATTTATTTATGAGTTTGTGAATTCTTATCATCAAAACTACAATACAGAACTCAAGGAAAACTTAAGTTGTAATTCTGCAACATACAGAGTTACCTGTTGCTCGACACTACCCCCCCCCCAACCCCCGGTTTATGGTAATGTAGTCAGATAAGATTTCAATTAATTTTTTAGGGGGAAGAGATAAAATGAAACAACAGTGTTAAAAAAAACAGCCTTCAATGATTTTTAACGGCCGCGCCAACATAACATTTTTACCTCCCCATTAACTTTAAGCACAGTCTAAACGCAAGTCGAACCTCTCGTAGACCAATATATCTCAGATTTCATGGAATGTTATTTTTAATGAGGTTCCTTCGCAAATTGTTTGTAAAGATCTATTTATCTCTTCCGCTGCGCTGGAAGCTGCTCGAATCTTATTTAACGACAATGTCAGGTAATCCAGAACTAGCTGAGCAATGATCCAGAAAAGATAAAA
The DNA here is from genome assembly GCF_027358695.1 of Spea bombifrons. NCBI lineage: Eukaryota > Metazoa > Chordata > Amphibia > Anura > Pelobatidae > Spea > Spea bombifrons. The sequence continues at coordinate 25,329,974 of NC_071099.1, read as the reverse complement.
ATCATTTTGTGGGAGATGGCAGATTTGGGGATGTAGACGTTCTAATCTGAAATCTACGCGGAAATGAAGCGATCGCAAATATTCGAGAAGATAAAATCAGGCTAGCCACTACAGCTAATGAAAAGAAAACATTGTGACGAAAGGTTTTTGCTTTTCGGCCAGTTGTAAAAGCTTCAGATATCGCAGAGTTAAGAACCATCTGGACGGAAAAATCAGGAAAAAATAAAATTTCCGGTGTTCTGTGTTTTGGAGATCTGGTGATAAAAGAGTTGTGTTTTGGGGAGTGAAGAAGACCAGCATCTAGCTCTGCCGGCCATTAAAGTCATATCCAACACTTGCTTCTGCGGTAGGATTTAGGCCATTTCCACGTGAGGATTTGGTCCTGTGACCTGGATCCTGATCCCTTCCCCCTCCTCGTGACATGAAACATCCATGAAATAGCCTTGTGATGTCTGTGGGAACCAGGGGTTGGGGGAGGAGGAATGATACATATAGTCTTTTATGTTTTAGAAGCATTGCACCCCCCCCCCCCGTTTCCTGTTTCCATAACTTCCTCTCTTCTGTTCTTAATAAATACCATTGGAACCGGGAACCCCTGTAGCTTACAGATGACAAAACGATGACAAGACGATAGCTCTGTTCTCTAATAGGTATCCCATCTGCACATTGCTCATACCCAAAGAGGAATTCGCAACCAAAACCAGGGCACTTCCCCCTTTAAATATGATGGTTTATACTCATCATTTCCTTCTAGGGTCACTAACACCCAGGACTTCATATATTCACATATTTTACAGTTTACAGTTCAATACACCAAATAAACCCATGCAATAGTGTGGTCACTCGCTCCATTTCTTTGGCTGGCCACCTCGCTTGGCGTTGAGCTTGAAGGACTCACAAGGTGGCCACGTGGCATCTGCAATGGAGGTCACAGACCTCCACTCATTTTACTGCTCCCTGAGCTAGTTAGGGGAGATCAGAGAATCCCCCAACCATCCCATGATCTCCACTGCCCACAAACGCAGTGCCCGGAAATCGGACATGCCCTGTAAAAACTGTGGCAGTGTAGTATACCAAGGGAGCAGCCATCTTCATGTGATCGGGACCTGCATCTCCATTAAGATTTCTCTTCTCTATTAAATTGCCGATTATTCTTGATGGGCAGCCTTAGTGAGGGTGGGTGAGGAGAAGGAAGAGAACTTCAGAGCAGGGATAGACAAAGTGTCCTTACGAGGACACCAGTCTCCATGGCAATGTTTGTGAAGATCCACAGAACATCATTAAATTGTCCACCACAGACTCCAGTAAATGTCCACCATGAGCGATGTTGGTGCCTTCCCCTGCTTCAGAACAGGACATTTATTAAAGCTGCATCTGTCACTGATCTAAAGCCTCTACAAGGGTGACAAAATATCTCCAAAACAATTAAATAAGGTGCCCAAGCTATAGTCTTGATACATGAGTTGAGTTATGATGAATTTCCATCTACTATGGTGCTAGCCAAGCCAGGATTAAAGTTCTTGGTAAAAGTGCCGGCCTTCTGTATTGGAGACGTGTGGGAGATCCCATGCTGTTTACAATCTTTTAGTTGTTTTCCTCACCTTCGCTTCCTCTTAGGATCCATACTTTACACACAAACTAAAAGTCTGATGAGGCTTCAGATTTGCTTCCTGTCCCCAACTCAACCTAACCTCAGCTTCTGATCATATCAGAAAGACTGAAACCCCCCCCCCATCGTAACCAGGATGTTACAAGTATTGGCTTCAAAATAGTTACAGGATGTCGAACAATGTTTCAAGGAGCAAACACAGACATTGGCCTGGACCTGCAAAAATACTTTTAGAGACCCCAAAGCTCCATAGCTCCCAAGTGTCCCTATTAAGGGAGCAGGCTTTTTTGGGGGGACTCAAATCCTGATTCGCCTCTTTCATCTCCTGATGCCCCCTCTTTTCTAGGAGTTCAGAATGTTTGTTGTGTATGAGGGTATCACAGGGTTCTACAGCCCCAAATCAGTGACATAAAAAGTCTGGTAATGCCCTAAAACAAAAAAAAAAATGGCACCTGGCCACGTTGGGATTTATGGGAATGTGAAACATCAACTGCTATAGGAGGTTTTTTGGGGCAGTTGAGGAACCCGAGGAACTCGATAAAATTCGACAGTTGGGGGAGCCATCCCTCCTATCCAGCTCATCCGCGTGCAGATTATCATCAATGTTCTACGATCCACTAGAGTGTAAGCTCATGAGCCAAGTCCTCCTTACCTAATGTATTGGGACATCTGGGTGGAAATTGTTGGCACCATAGTATATATAGCATTATATATCTATATACATACATTTGTTAACATGATGTAAAAAACTGTATGTCCACAAAATCCCCAATGCTAAAGGCTCAGTAATGAATATTAATCCCATCGCACGAGAAGTTCTCTCCGCTCCAGGATCCATTACCAGGGATGAGAGGGATGAGAGGGTCTCTCTGCACATTAGGCCACCATTACCTGTGTACGATCTTTGTTAATAACCTAAAGCTTTTTACCAGCATTAAAGCCACCCAAAGCTATATTTGGTTTAACACCTTCTGTGCTGAAATGGAGTCCATCACTTCCCTCGACCCTAAATTTAAAGGGATACACACCTTCTACACTACTTGCATGGCCAGGCATGGACACCACCATGTCGAAAATGCCTATTTTCCTATTTTAAGGGGCATTTTCATTTCCTCTTCTTTTTTTTTTTGCTAAAAATTAATATAATAAAACAATAAATAATAATAATAATAATATAATAATTCTTCTGCAGAACTTTTGGGGTAGATCAATCCCTCTTCTCCTTTTCTCACCTGGGTCATACATATCAGATAAATTCTCCGCTTTTTAAATGTTCTTTTTTTTCTGAATGACAATAATTGAACTTAACAGACTCTGTCGATAAAGACTTTAGCGTCACACAGTTTTAGTGCCAGGGAGGTAGGAGACACATTGGCACAAGAAGGGTTAAAATTACTATTAGTAGAGGGGGTGGACAAAAGGGGGCGGGGTCTCTAAACCGACCCCCAAACCTTTTAATCCTAACTAGCAGCTGACTCTGGATGACCCTCGTTCCCAAGGTCTTATGCATTCTGTAGTGTAATGGAGGACACTGGCCCTTTAAATCCCTGCTTGAAAATGTTTGACAAAGCGATATATATTTATGAATAATATATAATGACGGCAAAACAATCTTTACACACAGGCGGAAGCCATCGGCATAGACTTAGATACTCAAATGCAACAGTGTCAGACCAAGGTAGGGTGGTGCTATATACAAAAGAAATGTCCTGGTGGTAAAATGGGTGCAATCGTCATAGCAACCGATGGAGTGCTGGTGCTCCACTTTTGCTATTTTATCCTAGAATCCTCCTTATTCTTAATTCTTAACTCCAGCTGTCAGTACGGCATGAATATTCCTTTGATCTGCAGGAAAGAGCATTTGATGGTGACGTTAACCCTTTCTGCGTGTTTTGGAGGACTTTGCCCTGCCGTAGTTGGCTGATTAGCGCTCTATGGTTACAATCAGTTCTGTATTATTATTAGAACATGTCATTGCCCCACAACACAAATCTTATTACCCCTGGCAAATAAGACGTGAAATGTAGGGATTGGCGCAGTTCTGCTGCGATGGACACTTGCAGAATGATTGCCCCCTGATAACGTTCTAAATATAATAAGAGGGGGGTTTCCAGGGACTATTTGCCTCCCTTGTATGTGCTTCACACTGGCCGGTATCTGCCTCTCTTGTGTAGCCAACAATCAACAAACTATTTTAATCATCAACATTGTGTCAATAATAAAAACATGCTACATCACATTATTAACTCTTTCAGTACCAGTACCACAATCCATGGGGGGGGGGGTTTGAATCCAAGGTAAAGGGGGATCAACCCAGTCATGAAGAACACGAAAGTCAGCAATAACAGGTGAAAGGAACAATAATCTCTGTTTTTTTGTCACCTGTCTGCTTCTTGTAATGATATAAATAACAACTCCCATAATACTCACCAGGCGGCATGATACGGAGCGTCGTGGGATTTGTACTTAACACAACATATTTTTCTCCCTGAGCATACACCCTAGCGCTGTATACAGTAATAACCCCTCCAGAGCTGTATACAGTAATAACCCCTCCAGAGCTGTATACAGTCATATAAGCCCGTTGCGCTGTATAGAGTAACAACCCCCAGTGCTGTATACAGTAATAACCCCCCAGCGCTGTACACAGTAACAACCCCTAGTACTGTATACCTGTCAAAACCCCCAGCACGGTATACAGTAATAACCCCTCCAGCACTGTATACAGTAATATAAGCCCCTAGTGCTGTATAAAGTAATATAACCCAGCGCTGTATACAGTAACAACCCCCAGCTCTGTATACAGTAACAACTCCGAGTGCTGTATACAGTCATAACCCCCAGCGCTGTATACAGTAATAACCCCCATTGCTGTATAAAGTAATAACCCCCAGCACTGTATACAGTAATAACCCCCATTGCTGTATACAGTAATATAACCCCCAGCGCTGTATACAGTAATATAACCCCCAGCGCAGTATACAGTAATAAAACCCCCAGCGCTGTATACAGTAATAACCCCCAGCGCTGTATACAGTAATATAACCCCCAGCGCTGTATACAGTAATATAACCCCCCAGCACTGTATACAGTAATATAACCCCCAGCGCTGTATACAGTAATATAACCCCCAGCGCTGTATACAGTAATAACCCCCCAGCGCGGTATACAGTAATAACCCCCAGCGCGGTATACAGTAATAACCCCCAGCGCGGTATACAGTAATATAACCCCCAGCACTGTATACAGTAATATAACCCCCAGCACTGTATACAGTAATATAACCCCCAGCACTGTATACAGTAATATAACCCCCAGCGCTGTATACAGTAATATAACCCCCCAGCGCTGTATACAGTAATATAACCCCCCAGCACTGTATACAGTAATATAACCCCCAGCACTGTATACAGTAATAACCCCCAGCGCTGTATACAGTAATATAACCCCTAGCGCTGTATACAGTAATATAACCCCCAGCGCTGTATACAGTAATATAACCCCCCAGCGCGGTATACAGTAATATACCCCCCCAGCGCTGTATACAGTAATATAACCCCCAGTGCTGTATACAGTAATATAACCCCCAGCGCTGTATACCGTAATAATAACCCCCATTGCTGTATAAAGTAATAACCCCCAGCGCTGTATACAGTAATAAACCTCCAGTGCTGTATACAGTAATATAACCCCCAGCGCTGTATACAGTAATATAACCCCCAGCGCTGTATACAGTAATAAACCTCCAGTGCTGTATACAGTAATAAAACCCCCAGCGCTGTATACAGTAATAATAACCCCCATTGCTGTATAAAGTAATAACCCCCAGCGCTCTATACAGTAATAACCCCCAGCGCTGTATACAGTAATATAACCCCCCAGCGCTGTATACAGTAATATAACCCCCATTGCTGTATACAGTAATAACCCCCAGCGCTGTATACAGTAATAACCCTCAGCGCTGTATACAGTAATAATAACCCCCATTGTTGTATACAGTAATATAACCCCCAGCGCTGTATACAGTAATATAACCCCCAGCGCTGTATACAGTAATAACCCTCAGCGCTGTATACAGTAATAATAACCCCCCAGCGCTGTATACAGTAATAACTCCCAGTGCTGTATACAGTAATATAACCCCCATTGCTGTATACAGTAATAACCCCAGCGCTGTATACAGTAATAATAACCCCCCAGCGCTGTATACAGTAATAACTCCCAGTGCTGTATACAGTAATATAACCCCCATTGCTGTATACAGTAATAACCCTCAGCGCTGTATACAGTAATAATAACCCCCATTGTTGTATAAAGTAATAACTCCCAGTGCTGTATACAGTAATAACCCTCAGCGCTGTATACAGTAATATAACCCCCCAGCGCTGTATACAGTAATATAACCCCCCAGCGCTGTATACAGTAATATAACCCCCCAGCGCTGTATACAGTAATATAACCCCCCAGCGCTGTATACAGTAATATAACCCCCAGCGCTGTATACAGTAATATAACCCCCAGCGCTGTATACAGTAATATAACCCCCATTGCTGTATAAAGTAATAACCTCCAATTACCCCCAGTATACAGTCATGTTGGTTGTTTTATCTCATTTTGTTCCAATAAACTCTCTTTATCTGCAGACCCGGAGGCCGCAGTGCACAGGAGCTTACAATCTAGAGGGGAATTGTAAAGTACTGTTATTATGTACAGGGCTGCAGTATATGGCGGTGCTATATAAATCTAATATAAACACTTAAATCAGACAGAAGACCCCCTGGGGTGCTCAGTTTAAGCTCCTGCAGTGACTTCCACCCGCGCCTTTAATATTTTATTTTAACTTTTAGCATTTATTTCGTCCAGAAAAGGATTAAGGGAGGGGGTATAAAAGATTTTAACTCTTTGGTGGCAAGATATATGGTACCAGCTTACATAATTAGTAGTATTTTTGTCCAAGTTCATATTTAATATAATAGATCCTTACTTCCAAGTGACAGGCTTTGCAGGGGTTAATACATAAATATCCTAGTGGGATATTAAAATAAATTATAAATGTAGGGTTCTGAGTGCATAAGTGCTGGAGGATACAGATTGATGTATCAAGAGGAAACGGTTCTAGTTCTAGGTAACTCACAATGGGGATTCTCTAGAGAATAGATACAATAACAATTATAATAAATAAAACAATAATGGAAAATAAAATAAACAATAAAAAAAATATATATCTATATCTATATATATATTTTTTTTTAAAATCAGGTTTGAAAAAAAGACACTCCTGCATGGGCTGAGGATTTTTTTTTATATTATTATATTTACATTATTTTTTATATTTTTATATCTATTATATTATATTATTTTTTATATTTTATATAAAAAATACACAATAAATAGGAAATGGGGGTCTTATGCTGATGGGAGGAAGAGATAAAAAAAAAAACAAAGAAAACAGAACAAAAGCCACAGGCAGATCTCCCAGCCCTGCTATGTACTAAGACAGTAAAGTGCGTTAAATGCCCTTTTTTTATCGGTGTTATGCATTGTAAGGGGTTCTCCCCAACTTATCGCTATGTAGTGCATCGCAGGGGTCCTCTAGAATAGAGGATCCAGACAATGGGAGCGGAGGGTGCAAAGTATTTAGGAAAAAAAGCTGCGATATCTCCCCACTCGTGTAAATGACACGGTCCCACGCGTGTACTGTGGGGTCTGTGGCTGTCCCAGCGGCAGATCGTTTATTTAAGTCCGTGTAGCATCATTCCTGTCCCCAGTACCCACTCCTCTGCCTGGTGTCCCCACCCGTGGGGTACTGACCTGCTGATAGCCGGGGTCCGTGGGGTTGAAGTCGCTGCTCCTGGGCTGCAGGGAAAGCTCCAGGTGCGGGAGGTTGTGGAGCCAGTAAACCCACCAGGGAGTGATGTATTCCACGCGAGCAGCCGCCATCTCCCCCCCAACTTATCGCCCGGGGATCGGACTCAACATTCCCCGGACTGCTGTGGGACTAAGAATCGTCGCGGGGTCTCGCAGCGCGTACACTAAGCCGGGCATGGCGCGGGCGCGCGCGGGGCGCACACACACGGTATAGTTCATGTGAGTGGTCTGAGCTGCTAATGGGGTCACATGGGGGCTTCATGCTCTATAATAACCTTCTTAACCCTGTGACTGCTGGTGATTCCTTATATCAGCACATATTTGGAAACAATATATCTTTGATCTATTATTATTATTATTATATTATTTATATGATTACAAAATATAATAATAATTTACATAGTGCCTATCCCATGCATGTTTACATTCCCTTACTGTATTACCATTTAAAATGTACTTCTGCTGGGAGGCTGTTCCACTTATCTACCGCCCTCTCGGTAAAGTAAAAGGTGGTTACATAAGATCCTTTAAATGTATTTCTCTGCACACCTATTGTTACATTGTAATTTATTTATGGCGTTGTAAATCATGCTAATATTTAGAAAGTCTCTTCCCGGTTTATTCTGTTTTGATCGCTGCGGCGGTTGCGTAATTACTGTAAAGAGGGCTCTTTTCACTTTTCAGGCTCGGCTAAAAGGGTTATAATGGGGAAGGAGCGGTGCGATGCTGTGGATTTCACGTTATTGGCTATTCGCACCACAACGCCCTCGTAAATAAAGATGAATAAATAATAGGTGGCCACCAATGCAGGCCACACGCTGAAATTTGGATGCATTTGGGGAAAAAACATCTGATTTACAGTAACTTTGCGAAAGTTATGATTTTTAGCTGCGCATTCGTTTTATGATCAGGGTTAGTGAGACTTTTTACTGTGCGCTGTATATATTTTTTGGTGGCTGAACGAAAAACTGAAAAATATTTACCAATATTCTTCCCTCTCCAGCGCACCCCGCAGCACATGGTGTCACGTCCATCCATAGCAGGCGAGATAGCAGTGTGATGTCACGACAAGCTGTACCTACATTACCTGGGTGAAAGCATGATGTCATACCTTAATCTGCTCACAGAATGTCTGGACTGTCCTGGTAAATTCAGGGCTGTTGGCAGCTATGTTGGGAGGATTTTAAAGATAACAGAAAAAAGCAAAGGGTGTGTTTTTTTTGGACAGGCATCTGAATAGGAATTCAAAGACTCAAACCTTAATCAGTAGTTGGTCTCATCTTAGATTCAGGAGCCGTATGCCTATCGCAAGCATGTTTAAATTGTATCACTGTATTAGCCTCTGCCACCTCTGCCGTGAGGCCGTTACATTTATCTACCACCCTCTCAGTAAAGAAAAAAAGAGATCATCCATATGGCTCCATTATGACTTCTACAGCATAACACTTAAAGCAGTGAGCAGCCCATTTGTTTTTTTTCCCAGATCTCTCAGCTGGAAATGCATATTTCTGCTCATGGTCGTGTTCTGAATGCGGAAGCCGTCAGCATAATCCCCAGAAGGGATGAAGCGGTTCTTTGTGGCCGTGCACCAGCCACGTGCTCCCAGAACATTGAGCGCAATCATGTGTACCGTCCCCTGAACCTCCTTCTACAGTCATAAGATTATAATTAGACTTCCAATTAACTTCAAATTAGGCCAGGGATGGCTAGTACGCCTAAAGCTCCTTCTGACGAGCTGGGGATGATGGGACTAGTAGTCTTATGCCTTGAGTTATACCAGTTCATGCGCGTCTTAGGCCCACAATATATATACAATCACAGTATGGCTAATATAATGTATTGGATATATATTGACACTGATCAGCAGTGGCGACTCTAGAAACAATATATAGGAGGGGCACACAGGATACCACAGTCAAACTGGGGGGGCATTAATAATTTCCACCATTAAATCATACCACTGAAAACACACACACACATATATATATATATATATATATATATCCAAAAGTAATGTGCTATGGAATGATACTTTTGTTACTGGACAATACAATACTTGATCATTCAACATGGGAAGCCTGAAGCCACAATTTAGTACGACTAATCCTTGAAATCCTTTAAACAACACAATACCTTAACTTTTGCACTAAATGATTTCAGGGCCTAATATTAGATCCTGCTGCTGATATATATATATATTCGCCCCTGCTGCCCAAATATATTAATATTAGCCCCAGTTGCCGATATATATATTAATATTAGTCCCTGCTGCCGATATATATATAAATATTAGACCCTGCTGCCGATAGCAGGTATAGATCAACACATTAACACACAAACCCAGCTTTGCATGTATAGAAATTCACTTGTGATCTCAGCACTGAAGGTATATATCAAACAAACAGAATCAGACATACAAATCCTGTATTTGCAGGTATACAATAATAATATATGAAATGTAGCATTGCAGGTATAGATCAAATAAATACATGGAAACAGCATTGCAGGTATTAATCAACTGAACAAGACATACAAACCCTGTATTTGCAGGTATACATAAATAATGTATGGAAACATAGCATAGCAGATATGGATCTACAGAAGAACACACAAACCCAGCTTTGCAGGTATAGATCAATTGGAATTCACATAAAAACACGGCATTAAAGGTATTTTTAAAACCCCCTAAATTACGGGGATAGATCACAGGTTGCACACCCAGATAACACACATACGATTTGCCATCTTTGTCCCATATACACCCTGCCTGTGCCATCTTGGTCCCCAAGGCTCAAACATCCTGCTAGTGCCATCTTTGCCCTTCCACAATTATACATCTATGATACGCACAATCACATTAACTCATGCTCTCCCTCATTCAGACAAATCATCCACATATTAACTCATGCTCTCCCTCATTCAGACAATTCATCCACATATTAACTCATGCTCTCCCTCATTCAGACAATTCATCCAGACAATTCATCCACATATTAACTCATGCTCTCCCTCATTCAGACAATTCATCCACATATTAACTCATGCTCTCCCTCATTCAGACAATTCATCCATTTTCAAATGAGGGGCTACATGTATTTCTAGGACAAAAGTTGAGTGCACAAATAATGATGGAATATGTCGCTTTTGGCTAGAAAATATGTTTTTTCTAACCATAGCAACATGTTCATTTGTGTCTTGCGCACTCCAGGTTTGTACTAGAAACACATGCAGCCCCTCATTTGATGCGCCAAGGGATGTCGTTTTTGCAAATGTGTACTTTTTGTGCCATAATTTAACTTCCTACGTGAGCAGTAATGCCACGTCAAGGCTTCAACCCCAATTACTGACCATTCACACGCCTTTCATATCTCCATTCACTCGCAGAAGCACACACCATACTTTCCATACATTCACTCACAGAAGCACACACCATTCTTTCCCCTTACAATCCCAAAGAAATGATGGTAAAGGGAGAAAAAAAAAATCACTTTTACGGCAAAAATAAGTTTTGCAGTAAAAATGCAAGGCGCTCCAGGGATGATATGGTTACTCACGTACCGCACAGGCTAAATGGCTGATTTTAATAATATTTGCAGTTCATCAGGATTTCAAAAATTGCCTCCCTCTACCGTTGGCTAAATTTAACCCCATGATCAAAGGGATCATGGGATTAAAAATTAGTATCGGCCATTTTTAAAAAGGGAATGTGACTTTTTATAGCTATATGATCGCTGTGGTAACATTGGCTACCACAGTGATCATTTAGCTAGAATACTTAAACTTTTTTTTTTTTTTTTTTAAAGTTAAACTACTTTATGTTTAAATAATTCAATTTGGGGTTCTCAAGGCAATTTTGATCTTTTTTATCTGCCTTTAGAGACACCCAAATCATTTTTTTTACATTTTTATTTTTTTAACTTAATATTTTTTATAATTTTTTTACAATCTATATACCATTGGAAAGGCGAGGTGATTACCTTTCCGATGGTATATGTTGGGGGTCTGTAGCTGCTTAGATGCCTGAGATACAGGCATCTAAGCAGCATGCCCCCATACCTCTTTAACTGACAATTGTCAGTTGTTAATAAAGTTGCGCGGTGATGTCATCGCGTCATTGCGCGAGACGTCACCGGGCAGATCGGGTGGCCCCGGTGATGCCCTTCAGTTTGAGGGGCAGATCGCCGGGGTAGGTGGTGATGGAGGTCCACAGACCTCCATCAAGGTAAGATAGTGCTAGTGACGGCATGGTGCCGTCGTTAGCACCTGACTGGGACTGCTAGCGACGGCACCATGCCGTCCTTAGCAGTCATGGGGTTACAAATTCGGCAGGGGGGCAAGGAATAACCTAGGGGGGGCAATTGCCCCCCCTTGCCCCCCTGTAGCGACGCCACTGCTGATCAGCCATAACATTATGACCACCTGCCTAATATTGCGTGGGTCCCCCTTTAGTCTCCAAAACAGCCCTGACCCGTCGTGGCACGGACACCAGACCTTTGAAGGTGAGCTGTGGGATCCGGCACCGAGACGGTAGTAGCAGATCTTTTTAAGTTCTGTAAGTTGCGAGATCTCCATGGAAGCGTCCGGGTGCCGCATGTTCTCCATCCAACTGACTCACTTTAGACCCGGCCGCCTTCTTCCATCGCTCCGTGGTCTGGTTCTTATGCTCATGTGCCCATTGTAGGGGCTTTCGGCAGTGGACAGGGGTCAGGATGGGCACCCTGAATGGTCTGTGGCTCCACAACCCCCATACGCAACAAACCGCGATGCTCTGTGAGTTCTGACACCTTTCTATCAGAACCAGCATTAACTTTCAGCAATTTGGGCTCCAGTAGCTTTGTCTGTTGGATTTGGCCACGGGGCCAGCCTCGCCCCAACCATGTGCATCAATGAGCCTTGGCCGACCATGACCCTGTCACCCGTTCACCGCTTTTCCTTCCTTGGACCCCTTTTGATAGATACCGACCACTGCAGACCGGGAACCCCCCCAAGAGCTGCAGTTTTAGAGATGATCTGACCCAGTCAACATGTGTAGCTTGGAAGAGAAAAAAAAAGGGAGAAAAGATTGAATAGAAACATTTAAATACATAAGGGATTGTACAAGAAACTATATGCAAAGTAGTTTGTACTTGCTTCTTGATTTATACTGCCACCCACTGGCTGTTTATATTACAGCACAGACACAAAATACTTTAAGGGACCCCGCCACTGGGGACAGAGCGCAGCAAAAAAATAAATAAAAAAAAAAGATTTCCATCTCTGATGGTGGATCTTTCATAAACATCCGACAACCAATTATTTGATGAACTTGAAGAACAACAAACCCTCGAGTGTAACGAGCCTCACTGCAGAACACGAATCGCTTGGAGAATCCAAAACCAATGATTTCTACCCAGCACAGGATTCTTGGTCTAAAGACAGCTGATCCGTGCCAACTATCTTAAATACGATGACAATTTGGTTAAAACCCTGGACTCTTGCTACAAGTATAGAAAACAACCCTAATTAACACGAGTCACCAGTTCCGAGGAAATTGTGAATCCCATAACTACTTTCACATGACAGACATGATGGACCAGATTATAACTTAACTTCCTTAATTAGTAACTTAACGGGCCAAATCTGCAGACTCGCTCAGTACATCTTTGCACTCCATGTCATTTCCAAAATAGAAGCTGCCTTGTGTAGCTGATATAATTATAAAAAATACAAACACACAACACATCAAACTCATACTGATGAATCAGACATGCATTTTTGCCAATCGATACTGCCTTTTCAGAATGGATTTGAACGCTTACATAGCAGTACTGAAACAAAACCATGCAGCCCTCTTCACAGGAGAGGTCCTTGCTGGCTGGGGGTTTGGCACATTGGTGGAGTATATAGAAGAAAAAAAAAAGCCACGTAATGAGTCAGAACTCCCATAGTTTTCATTAAAGGAATTCTAAAAGGTGAACTTACACTCAGGCATGCATTTAGTGAATGTGTGCACAATCCTTGGGAAATACTTGTACGGAAAGAAAAAAAAATATTTAAGCAGCATGTTGCTACATAGCAGTTAAACTGAGACCAAAGCATTAGAAGGTTCACAGCATAACAGGCACACACACTCTGTACTCTGGGAGTATGCACAGGGCATTGTCAGGCATAGTAACCCTTAAAATGCAGGAAGACTGATGCTTGCAGGTCCCATCACCAAACAGCATTGCAGCCAAGTAGTTTCATGGTGTGTGCATGCGCCTTCCCCATTCCAGAATCAGGTTTTTTGTAACACAACAATCAAAAACAAACAATCTTGTTTTTAGAAACCATTTTTTATTTTTTTGAACAGAATAGACAGCAGAGTTACTTCAGTTCTTTCACTGACAGACCTAGGAAACAAAACAAATTACTGTAAGTGTATCTGACCGCCATAAGATTGTAAGACATAAACAAGTCTTCCATGATGCCTCATTTAACAGCCGATTCACTGCGTAACGCAAGAACTCAGCGCATGCCCAGGGATTACCATTCAAAAATACCCAAGGCGTGACTATTACACGGCTTAAACTAGTTCTCTGGCTGATGCCAAACCCTAATGATGTCCAACCAGTACCCATTAACCCATAAGAAATGCATGCATTTAATTATACAGTTAAGACAAGCTTGTACCAACAGCCTTTTATAAAAACTTAGTTTATGGCAAAGGGCACAAGCAAGAGAAAATCTATTTAGTTTAGCCATTGTGCATGTCATTAATAACTGAGTGGCTATCAAAGCAAAACACTGGGGGGGATAGCACATGACTGGATCCTTAACAGCCTCCACTCCAATCTATGTACTCACCGGGTGGCAGGGACTGCTTTAGTTTCTCAGCCTTCTCCTTGTCTGTGATGACCAAGGTGTACAGGTACTTGCTGCAGCGGACCTTGAATTTAACATTGTTCTTGTTCTTCTTGATCTTGACAGCTGAAAAGAAAGATATGATTATAAGTTCTGATGTTTTTCCAATAGCAGTATACTCTAGCTGTGCTCAAGCATTCCACAGAAGGTAACCGTTCCAAAAGAAGTTTGGGTACGGCGCACTCCACTGGTAAGGAGCATAACAGCCCTAAACCAAGGGACGGCACAGAAGGAGCGCATAGTGGCAGTGCAGCTAAAGCATCATGGTTCCTGTAAACGAGCCATCCCTTTGCCTGAAGAGGCCTATCCAGTGCTACAAATACTAGCAGGGCTTCACTCCCCACCATCCAGTCTGATCGCACGTTAGCCTACTGAACATACTGAATCTCCAAACTTTATTCTATAAAATAACAGACAGAAGACTTACATTTGGCATCTTTTCTCCTGGCTGTCAGCAGGAAGTCTTTGATCTCTTCAATTTTGCGAGGCTGAGGGAGGAACACAATGAAGGTTTATATTAGACGACCCCTTAAATTAATGTTAATACACTAAACAGGCCTTATGCACTACGAGAGAGCGCTTCAGAGCCTATTCTGCATTGGGCTCCCGGACATGCAGGCCCAAAACCAAAGCAGTGCCATTCTATACGACTGGCAGACCCGATAGGCCTCAAACCACCGGTGTTTAATTAACCACTCCCTTCCCAGCGCCAGTGTCCCATCCTCCCCTCTAAAGCTTAACTATACAGCGGCCCCTTCCCAGCCCCTGCCATCCCAGGCCTCTTACCATGCTGCAGCGCTGTCTCCCAGGGACCTGCAGAACAAACAAACACAGTCAGTAAACCCGAAAAACACCTCAGCAAATGCCGCCCCAACCCAGTGCAGAAACACCCCAAGTACCCCCGGGTGAGAGTTACAAAACTAGCCCGTATCGGTAACACCGAGGATGGCAACGGATTGCGAGAAGCCCCGCTCACCCCGACGCTGCTGAGCTTCAGAAAGGAAAGGACCGTCACTTCCGGATTCAGAGTCTTAAAGAGGTTACGGTGCCTGGCGAGGGTCATAATACGTAACAATGCGCAGTTATTGGGTGGCTCAATGTGAATGTGGGGAGTGAAAAACCTCCGCTAATTGTCATAAAGGAGAACTAAGCTGGTAGCCTAGAACATATAAAAGAGCATTTGGCCCACAAGAAAACCAATACATTCCAGATATGTATCATTTTTAATTAATAATAATAATATAATAATAATACAATTTTTTTTTATAACACGGATCACTTACAAAGTGCTTTCCACAATACATGGGCATAACAAACAAACTAACAGAGACATAACAGTACCAATAGCTGCCAACAGTCCCAAAACATACAACAAACCTTATATGTGTGTGTTCTAAATTAGACACTGTTTATACTATCCACGTAATGTTAGAGGAGCGTGACTATATGTGGGATCACGCACAATGTCAGGCATGGATCATTGAAATTATGTATCCTAAAAAATGGGAATATTTTATTTTGCTCTTGTCCTCACAATACATCAATCCTAGTACATAGCTGCCAACAGTCCTGGATTTGAGAGGTGTCACTATCTCTTGAAATATACATTTATTGTTTGTTTACTGTATAGTGTTCATTTTGTATAATCAGCTTATCAATTATTAACATATTTATTCTTTAGAAGAATATTTTTCTCTCATTTTTCCTTATTTGAACATTTGGAATGCAAATAGGAATATTTTGATTTTTTTCAGGGGGGGGGTTTCTACATGAAAGAGAAGCGACTCTAAGGAGTGGGTATTTCTTCAGTCCGGAATTAGCATAACCTCAGCATTTTCCAGAGAGAACATTATGAACTCTATTCTTGTGTGAAACCAAATCTAACACCAGTTATTCAAATTTATTCATGGGATACAATGCAATTATGGAGTGAAATCGATCCGGCATTTAACCCTTGTGCACCGGCTCCCTCGCCAAGGACTTGCTCTTGGACGGGCAAAGGTTAAATAAATAATATTAATAAAACAGCAAAATATTAATAGATCTATCTATAAATAAAACACAAACATTACATATGTATATACTGTATATAGATATATTTTTATTTATTATTATTATTATTTTTTTTAAAGTAGCGAACCCCGAATCTTGAACTATTAACCCTTTAATAGCCCATTGTGTTACCCAAATTGCTCTAAAACCAGCCCTCATGGAAACCTTTACTTGTCATTATTTTAAGATTTATTTAATCGAGTCACCTGCATTCAAGCAGGGATATCAACCACAACACGCTGGTAGCAAAAGTATGGACTGGGAGTCATATATATATATATATATGATTTATGATTACAGCAGTGTAGATTAGGAGGGCGATTGGGGCAAAAACTCTGATACCCAGGGGCAACCCTGGGAGATCCCAGGTATGTGTATAATGTATATATATATATATATATATATATATATACAAAATAATAGAAAGAAAAATAGGGTCGGGAGGTGGACCATGATTACCATGTTGCTTGTTAGGCAAGCACTCGTTATCCGGCCGGGTGCCTTTGAAGTAGATTTTGAGGTGCCGCAGGGTTGTATGTAGGCGAGAGATGTTTGGAAGCCTTGGTAAGGAAAAAAAACCCCCAACATTTGTTTGGCTAATTAGAAAAACAATTTAATTGGCATGCTCCTCTGTTCCGCTCCGGGATCCGTGTTGTACATAATAAGGTCCGGAAACTTTGAGCAACAGCATTCTACGTGTATTATTAAAGCGAGAATGTTTATTCACTGCGACCGATATATGCTTAACCATCAACCGATGAAGAAATAATATAATTATCCAGTGTAACCAACATCAGTGCATACATATAAAGAAAAGGTTTAGAGAATATCTTCTTTTAGGGATGTCTACGTTGAGCCACACCACAAAGTCAGATTTGTTTGGTTATAAAATAAACCCAATGATAAGCAGCGAGCAATAATGGTTTGTCCACTAATAATATACAGACAATATATATAGACAATATATCAATATAACCAATACAAAAATATTATTTATTATTAATATTATTAAAATAATAATATTATTATGGGTTCTCTTTCCTAGGACACCGGACGGAAAAGAATTAAATGTCAGATCTGCCACGATGATTTATTGAATGTGCCGTAGAGCGTAATTAAAGTTCAGTCTAAGTGGAACAGTACCCTTTAACTCCTTATGTTTCATGATGATTGGTTTATAAAAATAAATGTATAGAAGAATAAAGCATTGGCTCTTTATAATTGTAGATAAGAACCATTAAAATGATAGAAACGCTTTGGACCAGTAGGATCAGCGATCGTGTTACTGGACATGGGGCTAATTAACCCCTTAAGGACAATGGGCGGTCCCAAAACCCATTGAAAACAATGCATTTTGAGCCCGTACATGTACGGGCTTTGTCATTAAGGAGTTAAACTAACGTCGGAGCGGCTACGATGTATGATATCTTAACATGCAGAGGATATTTAAAAAAACCCAAAAAACTAATTAAACCCAAGAGCCACAAGACAAACACGTTATTAAACAGAGCAGTCTGTGGTGGAGGCGGTGGAGGGGACCACGTGGCGCAGTACGTGGTCTTATGTTCTGGTTGTTGGGAGATGGGCAGGTAATGTATTGAAAAGAACGGGTGGTAGATATGTAAGTATCATACCTCCCAACATTCCTGAATGCCAGATAGAAGCACTTAGGGGTGGGCATTTACTGGGGTCTCTGGTGGATGTTCTATGGACCTTCACAAACCTTGCTGCGGACACTGGTGTCCTCGACACGCTGCTTATCCCCAACCTCTTAATAAAGGGGTTTGGAGGGCATGGGACTTTTAACCTTTTTTTTTTTTTTTTACCTATTTACAGCTGTTTATGTGACTGAGCTGGGCATTTAAAGGAGAATAATGGATTTATGTGCACATTTAATTTATAAATCCATTTTCTGTTTCTATACACCTTATTGGGGTGACGTAAGTGACAGATGTCTGCTAAACACTAAAGGACATCCTTTGCAGCACGAGTGGCACTAAAGCTAAAGGGGGTCCTGGAATCTATGTTAATATCCACATCTGTGGACCCTCAGGTTTTGCCTCAGAGACTGAGGGTGAAACAGAACTGGGGGTTGGGGGTGGCGTTTGCTCCCTTTTCTAATGCACTTAGGGTTAGCAATGCACCACTAACACTTATTTCATATTCGGCGTATTTTAAGGATGTCGTGTTAGACAAGAGGGATGGGGGCATTAACGATACCCCTGCTCATTCTCATCTGTACTTTCCACATCTGAATTAAGCTTAGTCCCCTTGTTCATATATGACTAGCCCAGGGATGCATTAAGGGGTTACATACAGTACCTATCTACGCATATTTGCAGTACTACCGTGTGACCAGCAGGGGGAAGCAGTGTTTCGTCCAAATTGAGAACTCGAAAATATAAAGAAAAGTTTGTTTTTATTGCTGAGCCTTAATTTTTTTTAAGAACCATTTGCAGTGTCTTCGGCAGCAAGAACCTCATTACTGAGGTTTGTTATATCTGATGCAGGTCGTTAGCCAGCTGGCGAAACTTTTTAATTGTGTTGACACACAGTGAAGAATGGAGGTGCTGGGTGAAGTTTCAAAACAAGTGGACCAGGTGTAGGGATTTTTTGTGTTTCTGTTGACTTAATTATGTTTGTTTATTACTTTGGAAAAGAAAAACAGAGTCCCTTTGGCAACCTTTATCCTACAAGGGCAACCACTATCAAATGATCTAACCTATCTCCTGGAGCCAACAAGGGGTTGTATTTCTGACATATAGACCAGGAGTAGTCATGATCCACCATGGAGTAGTGGTTTTAGCTGGACATCTGTCTGGTGGCATAGGAAGGGTCCAGGTCAGCACTCTGCTCTATGAGATTCCCCTTTTATTTGTAATAATACATAAAGCGGTAGAGAAAAGGTACATTCAGTGGATACCATGGATGGTGGAGCTGGTCGTGGAGCGCAGTGGTGTCCATAGGCAGAAGGGAACGAGGTGATATAGCTAGCTTGGCCAAGCCAAGTTCTGAGTAGATCCTTTGAAAGATGCTCCAAGTCAGGGATGCAGAACCCCTAAAATGGAAAGAAATATTTGCTCTCATCTCACATCGTTGGTTGTGGTTCTTCTGGATGTCTCTGGAGATTCCCTGGGCATTGGTCTCGTTCCTCTTCTATTGTCCTTTTTGTGAATGATGGGCGTTATTCCCTAAAGTGGTAGTGTGAAGAAGAGTTGAACATTTGAGCTATGCACCATGAAGGGCCAACCCCAGTAAGCTTCTCCAGCTTGGTTGCATAAGGCAAAGCTATGAGGCTGATTTAACTATGCATTATACAGGGCCTACCAATCAGGAGAAGCTTGCAGTGGTTAATAGAGAAAGAATAGCTAAGATGAACTTGACTTCATACTAATAAATATTTCACCATTGACACGCACTTGGGCCAGCGCGCCCCCTTTTGTATTGATTTAGTGTGTGTACAGAATCTAAAATACCGATAGACCCCCTTTGCATGTTGACGAGAGCCCTGGCAGTGCATGCGCTACACACTAAGCGGCTTTTTGTCTTGCCTCGCTCCGTGTCCCTGGGAATCCTGATGTACTGCATTCTGGTCCGAGACTCGCTCCTGATTTATGGAGCCATGCTCCTCGCCCCTTCCAGCCCAAAACCTTTAAGTTACGGCCCCTAGTCCATAAAATACACCTTTAATCTCTTTTTGCCGGGGACAGGCGGCCATGCGGTAATTGGTTTTAGAAAATACAACCTCGGTTATCAGACATTGGGAAGGTCTGTCCTAATGCTTTTCTGGAGGCCCATCCATAGCCGCCTGCTAAAACAGCAGCTCTTACGCGGCCCGTGTCTGACCGGGGGATAAAAATGACTCCTTCCTTCTCTCATCTTCCTCTTTAGTATCAGCGTTTGTGTTCCAGCACAACCATAATGCGAAATTTCTGCTTCTAATACATGTTTAAATTAGTTTTTATTGGTCTATACAATATGTTTACATCATCGTCTGAACCTCAGCTTTCACCACGCGCGGCGGCTGAGCATGATGGGTGTCCTAGCTCAATAGCAATTTGACATGAGATTTACAGATACTAAATAAAAGGCAGTAGGGTATTAAGGCAGTGCATGTGTTGATGGACTACAACTCTCACGATCCTCAGGACTGACAGCTACATATTGAGTGATCCAGTTACGCGCTGCTCTGTTTGTTAACCCTTTAGCAGGTCTCAAGCACGGAAGAAACACTTAAAATGTAATAAGCCAGACGTCTTGAGCAGGTATACCCTTCCCTTCCGTCTAACGACCCTGCCTGTGTTTATTGCGCTAGACAAGAAGTTAAATGGACTTATTGAAAAGCAGCCAGAGGACACATTCTGCGTGAGATAAAGAGACGCATTTAAGAGTAATCTTCCTTGCTTTATATATAACTCTGTTAACTCTACTTGAAGGGAGAACGCATCTCCCATTTAAAAAGTATACAGCACTCAGCTTCTTTTTTTTAATCACAACTCCCATCACTCCTGGCAGCTAGGATATATCCATTGTGCAAGCCAGCCAGAGGCCGTTTTCTGTATTAACTCCTATGGCCCCCGTCCAGCTACTCTCTGGCTCAGAGCAATGGGAGCTTATTCTAGCAACAGCCTCTGTCTGGCGTATCCGGCCCTTCTCTACGACTTCCTAATTATTCTAATTATTGTGGGCTAACATCATCGCATGACATGCCAGCACTTTATAAATAAATGATGTCGTTAATAATGACATCGGATCCTATTAACAAATTCCGCAATTATGCTGTATGCCGATCAGTGATTTGATAGCAAGTGTATGGATAGAAATGGAACAAAATGAGGGGGGGGGGGGTTCAGCAGAAAGAGTTAAACCAACTCCCCCCCAATTCATTAGGATTGTCTGCGCATGCTGGTTGCCCTGTTTCCCCTACAGATATGGCTCACAGCGAGCTCCGCTAATAAAGTTGACAATTGACATTCCAATTAGTTATAATTGAGAGGGGAACGGTGCTTTAGCAAGTTTTAATGGCTTGAAGTGTCTTGTTAATGACACTAAAGGCAGGGACTTGAAAAGCTGATGCCAAGGAAATGTTATGTCACCGCAGGTTTAATAAGTAAGGAGGTGGGTGACGTGGTACGGTGCCACGGCGGACAGTCTAACACGCTCGCACCAAGCCTCCCGAGAATGGTCGTTCTCTGCCAAACACCTGTGATGTGTTTATTGGGGCTTACACGGCTATAACGTGTATCGTTTAAATAATTGATGCAGTCTAATGATTAAATCGGGGTTTTGCTTACCTGGCCCAAGAACAGATGTGTAAGGGAATAAGTGAACTCATCAGAAAGTCTCCAGGAACTGGCTCTGGTTCCATAGCAGGGTGGACCTACCTATCGATGGTGAGTCTACAGAGATGGCAGCCAAGAGTTCAGCTGCATCCACTTAGTATAGGGATAAATATTTCTAAAAATATACAACTTGACCTTGACCCGCTTCATTTTAAGGACAAGTTTACAGAAATTAGGGTCGGAGGACATCACTGTCTTTCCATGATCTCTGATCATGAACACGTGGACATCAGTGACATCACAGCAACCAAAAGAGTACAGATCCAAATGATACTCCCAATCGGTGAACCTGGTAGGTGAATACTGGCTGAAGGTAAAAGTATTTGAAGCTAAGAAATTTTAGAATGAATGATGAGGGAATAAACACAAAATAATTTACAGAGAACCAGGTTCCATTAGGACCGTCCAAATGTAACACTGATCATTTTTGAGGCCGCACTGATGCTATGGGTTGGATTGTGGGGTTTTCCAGCATCAAATGTAGGTCTCCTTTTTTATGAACCATTGTTGATAGGAATTGTTGCAGACGGTTTTCTATGTTGTCCACTTTGTAGCCCCTCGGAAAAACGCTCCTAGAAAAGAGACAGGTAATTACGAACCGGCAAGTCTGACATCTACAGGCAGCAGATTAATGGATTCATAGGTGAGGGCCGCTGTCAAAAGATTTTTATTTTGGCCAGTTACCCTAGCTGTGAAATACATATTCACACAAGGGCAGGCACAATATTGGCTTCAAATTAAAATACTTGCCCGTTGGGAAAACACTTGTTTAGACTCGATACTCTCTTGCAGCCTGCCTGTCAAAAACAAAACTGCATTCCAATTGGTAACGGTCTAGGCTGATATGAAATCCAGCCCAGCGGAAGAACAAACCCTACCCCAAATCTGTTCTAATTTCATTATGACGTAAACATTATATATAGGAGTGAATGGGTTGGCTCTCCGGGTTCTTCTTTTTAGAACTATCGTGCTATTTCTAGAACTCTTCTTTATTTGAAAAGTAAACCTTCAGGGCCATAAGATTAATGAGTGAGGTTGGTCCACATGCGTCCCAGTGCAGAGGAACGGAGAGAAGGCCACCGCAGCGGGTCTTCTGGACGGGATTATAGAGAAGCCGGTGGCATATCTGTATGCCCCAACCTCACTCCCGCGACAGAAGTGTTCGTATGAAAGCAGGTAGCAGGTAACAAAGTTCAAGATCTTAAATTACTGAGGGGTCTTTTGTATCTCAGAGGAACTCTTGCCAGAGGTCCATTTGTCAGCATAATGGTGGAGAATTCTATGATACTGAGTTGGAGTTGCTCTGAAGTGACCTTTAGCTGAATGGTGTTTAATTAATATACAGAGAATGTACGGTCCAGGAGAATTGTCTCTGCATAAATACATGACATCGCTGTCATGAGTGGTTGAATTTCATGGTGGTCGGTATGTATACGCCAGAGCAAGATGGAAAAGTGCTAAACGTGGGGCAATCGCCATAGCAGCCAATGCTCGTCTATTATTTTAAATAGTCCAATAAAAAAAGGGATTACAAAATTCTGTTTTTTTTTGGCATTCTTACTAAGAGGGTGGTAGATATGTTGAGCGGCTTCCCGGCAGTCTTCACAGTAGGACAAACGGACAGATTAGAAGAAAAAAAGGCTGAAGAGGCTCATACGCTTTCAGGACCTAGGTGGTCTTCAACCCCTCAACCCCTTCAAAGGCTCAGCCAGCCTCCTCAAAGCATAGCACCTTAACAAAAGGGGAGAAGTAACAAAGGGGCGGAATAATCGGGGAAAGTAAGTTAAACATTATAAAGTGTGCTTGGAATACAAATATATATTGTTTTTTTTTCTGTAAACACCATTTTATATGTTTTAAGTGTAATGAACTTTAAAATTTATGAAAAAAGTGACAGATCGGTGTTAAAGCGTCTGTCTCGCTGACTGCGTGTAGAAAAGGCATTAACCTGGAACTGCCTCTCGGTTCTGTCACTTAATTGAAATGACAAACTGTATGGAGATATTTATACGGGTGAGTACACCCTTCAATGCCTGTCTTAAACCGCTGCCTTAGATATATTCACGGGGAGCGGACACATTCATTTTTCATCAATAGCCATTTCCTAGCAGGAGAGTGACAGCGTGTAAAAGGCACATAAAAAAAAAGCGACAGTACGAGCGGGATACGGAACTGAGTCTGATGTTACTAACAGGGAAGAAGCTATGCGGAACGTCTTCCCAGCAGAGGTGGTACGAGAAGGGAATTCGGAATGGCTGCGTATTCATAAATCTGCACGGAATATACGAGAAATTACATCCAAATACTCTCAATTGTTTTAGAGAGGGTATGAAAAAGCCCTTGCTGCGTATCTTGTTACATTAGATCTGGAATTACAGGATCTCGGTGAAGAATAGGCATCTTTCCGTTGATATATGGGTAATTTTCAGACACATTACGCACAATAATAAAAAATAAATTACACCAATGTAAAAGCACAGGTGAGGATATATATCATTGAAATAAGTCTGTATATCATATATAGAATAGCCTTCCCAGAAAGCCGTAGTGTGGTATAACTCAGGGCACGTATCCAACCCGGGAATGAACCCTGAGCATTAAACGGGGTACGGGGCGCAGTTTCATGGCACCCCAATTTTTTTTTTTTTTTTTAAAAACAATTTTTTTTAGCCTTGTAAAATTAAATAAAAAATAAATTCCAAACACGTGTCTATCAGGAGATTCATAATATTCATCTGAATATTTATATTCACTTAGTCCAAATGATGGAAAACAATATTGAAAATGAGCTAGCCAATGGGCCTCCTGGGGAAATGCCCAGCGGGCCACAGACCGACAGCCTTAAAGTGCCAGGGCCGATTTTACACTACTAGCCCGGTACTGTGGAAAAATTCTATTTAAAAAATAAATAATGGAAGAAGCCAAGATTTTTTAAAGAATGGTGCCTATTTCTCTGCCGTCCGACATGTAACTGATTACATCGCATGCCCTCCAGCCAATCAGCTCACAGTATCCCAAGTGACCGTCTGGCACTTTTGAGGAACCCTTTATTGAGCCCCGAATCTGTAGAGGAGATCTAGAAGATAATGGAGCAATGAGTAGCTGTCAATGGCTTTCTGCATGCAGACAATTGCCAGCAGGTCAAGGAAAGCAGCCTGTAGTAAGAAGCGTGCAGGCTGCTTTCCTATATTTTCCAAGCACTTATTTCAAATAGCTTTAGCGTCACCTTAATAGGGATTATAACATAATGTAAGAAAAGAAAATGTATACATTATAACAGTTCTTAAAGTGCGTGGCAGAAATACACCTGTCAGCCGACAGACATGACTAATATAACCGGCATTTAATAAATATCTGCAGTATAATTTAATTTGCCTGTTTTTAGTTCCATTGTACAAATCTGTGTGATATTCGCACTGACGCTGCTCCACTTAGACAAATACATTAATCTCTCTTTTGTGTAAAGCTATTAAACCTGATCCATCATTTTATTATTTCCTCCAAAGATTTTAATCACATAAAACGCGAGAGAAACCTTTAAGTAGCCTTTTTTCAAAATGAATTCAACAATAATGTATCGGTGTATGCTTTTACGTCACATGATAATGAAGCATTCCCTGAAAAATTAGGAATGAGACAAATTATGACATCATTGAATATATATATTTTTCTGGGAATGGTTTGGAATGTTTCTAATACCGAATTTAGTTATAAAATTGTTAAATTCTACAAGTACATTTAATGACATTTACGTTTAATTCTATTTCAGCCTTTTTATACCTATTTTTATATACATTTCCATCTAAACGCTTTTTGCGCATTTAGCAGCTCTTCTAGGTTTAAAATTAATTTCCTTTGTTTTACCTGTTGCCGAAAAATCAACTTTCCGTTAATCAATAAGAGTTTGCAAACTTTCAAATGGTTCAGCAGTTTTCAAAGCATTTCCAATTAATACATTTCCACTTGCGTTACCTGTCTGCCGCGCTGCGAATAATGACTCCTGTGGCAGGTATACTGAAATGTATTATTAAAAGATATCTTAGAAAATGCTGAATGCTTTAAAAAATGTTATCATGACAACACAACGCCATCATGCATCATTGGTTTTCATTACATTCTGTATAATGTCTGCTATAATTATATTCTCTGTGTTGGTATCTATCACAAAAACACCTCAGCCAAATAGTTAGCATCTTTATATAGCAAATCTTTATATATATATATATTTGTTGTTGTTTATTTAGTAGCATAACCGGGAACTCTCTGGGTTTGACCCAGAGTCTCTGGGTCAGTTTCTAGTTTCTCAGGACAGAGGAGCAACGTCTGGTCCCGCCCACTCTCCTCCCACTCCCCACCCACTAAAAGCTATTTTGGACAAGCCGCACCTATATGTGCAGCTAGCCCTGCCCCTTCATAAAGCAACTCCCTCGGGCAAAGGAGCAGTCCAGGTAACCTATCCTGGGAAGTTCCTTGGTACGTTTATTAGCAGGGCTAGGCGAGACCCTTGGCTCCCGCGCCTTGTCTACGGTAGTTGTTCACTTGGTTCACAGAGGACATATGGGCCTCTTTCCCTTCCGTAGTTTCGGCAACAGTCTCTCACAGCAAAAACGTATGACGCTGACATAACCCGAATTGTGGAGAAGATGACGTTAGGTAAAGTGGCTTAGGGTCCAACCACGTGAGGTCTACAAGAGGAAGACATGGGGAACTGGGAGCTCATGGGGAACCGCATCTTTCAATGGCCAAAAGGGAGTGTAACACAATTCTTGCTGTTTGTACACATTATTGGTACTTTACGGCCGTAGAACCCTATGATACCTTCATACCCTTAGAAAAGAGGGGCATCAGGATTTGGGTCCCAAAGAGGGTCCAGCCTACCTAACAAGGGAAACTAAGGAGGTATTGGAGACCCGGCAGGTAGAGGCTTGCCCAGGAACCCCTTGCCATTTAATATTTTCCTGCTTTTACATGTAGAAGAATCTATGAGAAAGTCATGAGCAGTCATACTCATTATTACTCTATGACGCACTCATTGATCCAACACACATTCTGTTGGCCACTGAGTGGCAGTGTTAGTACACACAAGTGGCTGTCCTTAGATAACCCATCTCTGAATAACTGGTCCTTGGCAACAAAATGGTTAAAAAAATCATCTTTTACCATTTCTAGAATTTGAGTAGAATAAAAAAAGCTAAGATCATGATTCTCTATCTAATGTAAATGTTGATTTTTTTTTCTTCTTTTATGTTAATCTTAGTTCATCGGCTAGTGAGGTACATTACACCAAGCATTATGAAAACAGTAAAAGTTACGCCGTCCGGCCAATAACTGGCCTTTTATACAGTCGCATAATGAACGGAAATAAGAGGCATTTGGAAATCTGCATTGCAAAGACGGGAAGAGCAGACATATATTGGTTTATTATCATGTTCTGCACCGGTTACAGTTACAGCTTGAACTGAAGAACATCAAAAAATCGGGCTTCAAACAGAGGCTAGGGTTTAACTCAAAACAAGTTACCAGCAGATGGCATCAGGGATGGATTCCCCACGAGGCAGTCTAAGGTTCTTAACCGGGCAGATCCCTTGAGTCCATCAGAGACCTAGGAAGCTCTCAGCATACTAGATCTCTGGCCAAGGTTGAGTCTAGGGTTAGTATTTCTTCTTCTAACATCATACAATAACACACAATCTCTCTAAGGCCATCAACTTACACATACATACACACACTATCTCTTTCTCCCACTTCCCCTCTCTCTGTCCTCAGTGCCAGTAACCCTAGGCTCATCCCTTACACTCGGACACCATACACTAACATACACGCTAACACCATACATTAACATTCACACTCTAACACCATACAGTGACACACACAAACATGCTAACACCATATATTAACACACCCTAATACAGTAACACACTCAAATGTGCTAATCCTGTAAACTCACACACATGAGCTAACACCATACACTAGCATATATAATCATAGTACTGCCATACGGCAACACACACTAACACTACACACAGTTTATCATGCTATAATGGAAAGTTACAAAAATAATGGTAGTGTCCCTTTAACATAGTTTTTATTTCATCGCACTTCACATTCAAGTTTAAAATCATAGACACAGCAAGTTTATCGGCAAGATTTGAAATAATAATTTTAATAAAAGGATTTTTCATTTTTGTAAAGCTGAGCCAAGCGTTGTTTAATACGGTTTTGTACCACGCGCTATCAAATATTTGCTCGGTTATTCCTGATTGCTTAATATATTTCAGGCTAATGACATTTATGCTTGTATAAACCCTATCTTCATTAATCATTCAGACACCCAGGTTATTTGCACGTATCCCAACCTGATGCGCGTAACGGCTGTCAGAAGCTTCACTAGCAATCTTTATCTATCGGTTGATTGGATAATTTACTATTTATTGGTCTCATATTCTGCCATTTTTGGTATAACAGGAAAATGAGTGTTTTTTTTTCTATACACTGAAATATTTCTATAATTTAATAGGGCAGGTAATGCACTACAAAGGAGCCTGGAGATGTTCAAGCACATGGAATGGCAGGGGCCACCAGGCCCAGACTGGCCACCTGGCAAATAACAAATGGGCCAGTGGCTGGGAGCAACGCACAGCTACCTTTACTGACGCTCTATATATCATTTAGCGGCCAGTGGCCTTAAAGTGCCAGGATCGCTTTTCTTCCCAAGTCTAGCCCGGAGGCCATGAACAAGAGAAAAGAAATGTGAGCTCTTCTGGTACAGTTTTTATGGATTGCACCACAGATTCCCGCAATATGACAGTGAATCCCATCGCTCTGCGAAATAGACTGATGCAAAAGAGAAGACCAATGGTAAACGAACATCACCTTATGACCTCCATAAGACCTCCTCAATAAGTGGAGCACAGAAGGGAGGTGGGCATGGACCTCAGAGGTGTATCTCAAAATGGTTACATTTTTATATATGTGTCATGTACTTTTTTTTAACCAGAATAGGTTAATATTTGGACACAGCTCTACAAGTTCTTGTTTCGCATCATTCTTTTTATTTTGTATCCAGCACTTACCCAAGACTCCTTTGTGCATCAATGTGAATTTATTAGGTTTGTAATAGGATTTTAGATTAGTTTCCATGATGGATTTAGATTCAATACTTTCTACAGCATGCTAGATTGTTCTCTAGTTATCAATATTTTTCTCGTAGGCATTTTTTGTCTACCTTGGTTCTGTTTTGTATGCGTCTTCATTGATTCAGTTTATAGCTGGGCCAGCCAGCCCAGTTGGGTTTGGTTTTTGGTCCTCATGAGCGTCTGTCTGACTTCTCTATTCTTTCTTCCAGTTGACGGAGTGCTCGGCTGTCCAAGCCAAGCTGTCAGCCTGGCTTCGCTTATACCATGCCGCGGCCGGCTCGTAAACCATTCAGTCAGTTCGCTTAGGATCTAAATGACCAGGTGACCAGGTTTTTCTTTAGAGGACCCTACCAACTAGGAGTGGAGGACATTTTAATGTAGCCTCTTTTATGGGGTTAACTCTGAGTATACATTACAAAGCCTTGGCACATTTATCCAGTTAATTCCATTGAGAATATTTCAACCTTGGACCATCTTCTTGCTTTCTTTGACCATCACTAGTCTGTTCCTAGATCCCATATTCCTCAACCTTTAAGCCATTTCTAACTAAACAATGTTGGCTTCACAGCAAGCTTCTGTAAGGTCCAATGTAAAGCTACAAACAAAGCTAGATTCTCATAAAAGCTCATCATACAATATTCAGTTCTCATTCATGAATCATTGATCCATTCATCCTTTTATTCATTAGTGGACCATGGTGTCCAGTGTTGGATACTACCCTGCCGAAGATCATTTTCAAAAGCATCCATCTAAACTCAGGCTTTTGAAAGGCTTATTTAAAATCACATAATCCCATTTTCAGCCATCCTTTTTCCACCTTTTGATCTTTAAAAAGATTAAAACAAAAAAAAAAACATGGTCAGAACACCACAATGACACATTCAAAAATAATTCCACTTCAAGGACAACTTTATGTATAGCTTACCAGCAGATTCCATAGCTATTACCATAGAGGAGCTTCCTACACAAGTGCCCTTTTCTTACCCCTCTCTCTACCCCCTTCCCATGAAAGGGTTAAAGGTGTAAGCTCACACATATGAAGGAGCCATAAATGAAAGGTTTTTGATGTGGCCTACACAGTATTATAATTAGCACGCAGGTTGCCTTTTGTGACCCTACAAGTTGTATAGTTATTTTTTTTTCTATATAAATAATGATTGTGTCCTCTTGCTGCGCAGCGGCGTTTTTTCCCCCCTTTTGTTTGTTTTCTTGAAGTTGAGGAATAAAAGCAGAAGCCGCCGATTAATATATCATTCGGGAACGGTCTGAACTCTCCCTCTAGGTGGCAGCAGAGAGTGATGTTTATCGGTTAAAGGTCGGAATGTAGAAATAAGAGAAGGGCCGGGCTGGGGATGACTTGGTGGCGCTGGCACTTTAAGGCAAGCGGCTGCCAAATGACAGATACGCCGGGCAGCACATTGCATTTCTATACTCCGCAGGATCAATCTGCCACCGGAGTATGGGGTGCTATCAACGAGTGACCCACTGGGCATTTGCCTGGGGTACCAGATAGCTAGTCTGGACCTGTCCTATTGTAATTATTTCAAAAGCCATGAAATAGGACGCCGCAGGAAATGTTAATATACAATCTTAAGAAATCAAATGGCACGGTATAAGTTAAAAGTAATAATGATAACAATGATAGGTGAAGATAGGTAAGTTTCGTTGACCTCATGCTCACAACCTACATTTCAAATGGCCAAACAGGGACATGTTTGTCCTAGGGAATGTGGTTTGTGGTGTGGCTGTGGCAGGGATCAGACTTTTTTGGGACTTATTGATGGCATAGTCCTCTTTCTCAACTAGAAGTCAAAACTGAAAGACTCACAATGTCTTCTTTTTTATATATCTCCTCCAATTTCCATAATGGAATATTTTTTTTTAGAACTACCTTAGGTAACTTTTTGAACATATACCATGACTCATGTAGAATTGTATATTAATACCTTACCTGTTCGGCATAATAATAATAATTTGCTGATATTGCTTTTCGCTCCTGGAGGGACTTAATTTGCGTAGCAGAATATAAAATAATCACATTAAAGAGAAACAGTTGTAAAGTGGTTTCCCATGAGCAAGGTACAATGGGAAGGCGAAGTCTGAGATGCCAGGATAATCAGATGGTTGGGTGAGCGAGAACGCTGAATCTGATCTGAAACATTCGCAGAGATGAGAGCTTCTCTGATTGCATGAGATGAGAGATTATACTGGAATAGTAACCCATGTATGCTTGGGGTTATTTCCATACTAGGGTAGGCTACACAGAGCTCTCTCTGTGTGTGGAGGTGGGGCTAACAGCAAAAGGGGTGGGGCTAGCCACACATGGAGGCGGGGCTAGCCCCAAATAGCCTTGGATTAGTTGGGTGGAAAAGAGGAAAGTAACCTGGAGATCCAGGGAAACCGGGATTTACCCGGAGACTCTGAGTCAAACCTGGAGAGTTCCCAGGTATAATCATTTCAAAATCTGACCTTTTTAGGTGGATTTAGGTGCAGGTTAGTTTTTACTTTATTTATCTCAGCGAATTTTGGAGGAATAGATCAACAAGGACAGAATACAAGTTTATCAATAGCATTCAAATTAACAATATAAAAAAAGAATAAATGTAAGGCATTCAGGTACAGGGTAATTGAGCTTTTCCTGAGACCCTTGAAATATTAACCCTATAATAGCCCATCATAAAGATTCTATGTGGCGACTCGACAAATGAGTTAACCAAATGGTTTTAATATGGGACCTCATGGAAACCTTGACTTGTTAGTATTTAAAGATACCCTTAATTGAATCACCTGCCTTCAAGCAGGGATATCAACCATAACTTACTGGTAGCAAAAACACCAGTTGGGAGTCTTATATATATGATTTCTGGAGCATAACGCCTGAGACACAAGGTATTATATAATTTTTCTTTTTAATATCTCCATTTCCTTTATGTTATTTTTAATTGTTCTCCTCTTTTCAATCATAGCTATTTCTCACCCTTTCCTCTAATTCCACATTTTTTTCCATTGCCCCATTCACATTATTTCATGGCCTTTCTATTACCTTTTAATACTCGGCTATATTTTTAACTTTTGAACAAAAACCTGCAAAAGGAAATGTTTAATAATTACAATATTTGGCTTTTATCCGGTCATGCTGGCGCACAGCATAGCCATAACACATGGCTCAGATCTTTTGGCACTCAGCGGGTTAAAAGGTAACCAAATAGAGGGAAAAAGGTGAATTCTATATCACAGTAACAGAAAGTCTTGTTAATGCGAACGGAAGGTTTAGAACAGCGGTTATGAGAAAATAATTAGTGTTTTTCCCTCCTCTCTCTCTCTCCCTCTTTGGCGGAGATGATTTTGTTTGGAATTCACAAATGAGAGGTTTTGTGCGCAAGGTAAAGGTGTAATCCATCAGTTTGTCAGAGGCAACAAAGAGCGCACCGAGGGGGTAATATTATCCCTATAGATTGCTGCTATGAGTAAATGGGGGCGCCACATAATGGGTTATATTATATTGATGTGTGTGGTGCCGCGGAAAATATTACTTCCTTGTGTGTAGTAGTGTCGGCAAGATGTGCATGAAACAGGAAGACTAAATGTGGCTTCAGTTATATGCAAATGTTGTTTAAGAAAGCGTAAAATAAAAAGGATTTATGTACATTTAATTAATGAACATAACTCCCTCGGAACCAACGGAGTTAACGCTTTTTAACCTTCCTTGTAGCTCATGGTGTGTGATAAATCGCATGTGTCGCTATGAGTCATAATTGTACCTTTATTTAGGGACCTGGAAATCATAGGATTTAGCATAAAAAAAAGAATTTATTTCTTAGTGAGAGGAAAACGTAAAAAAAAAAAATTAATTGAAAAAAAAATGTAAAAATATAGATTTCCATTTTTTCATGTTTTTTTTTCCATTGGCTTTAACTCTACTCCATAGTAATAATATTTAAAACTACATATAGCTTGTACTTTTTGGGTTTGCCTGGGCCATAGATCCTTAAAAATGGGGAGAAATAACACAATAGGAATGGAAAAAAAAACCATAGAAATCCCCAGAAAAGTCAGTCGCCATGGTATCCGCGTATGATTGCTTTCTGATACATATATATTGCTTACTGTAATCTGTAAACACGGTGGCATAGGTTTATGTAGCAAACTAATCTGTAAAATGTTGGGTTTGAGAAAATAAAGTGGCGCCATACTGGCTCGAGAGCCAGCAAGCAGAGAAATGGAAAGACACGGACAAAAGGATTTCTTCTACAATTGTAAGTTAAAGCGTTATCAGTTTCCCACAAATTAGACCTAAAATACACACCAGCAGCATCCTCTATCTGTGCCAGGAAAACCTTTAGAGATTTCTTGCTAATTAATATTTGGTTAAGGATATTGCAGTTTTTAAGGACACAATTTGGGGATCCCCAGCAAGTTGGGTCGATGATAAAGGTCAGAGGTGTCCATGTGAGCTCACAAGGACCTGTGTACTTAGAAAGCTAGTTGACTTGGCTCAAGCGTGGGCTTCGCCACCAGGGTCCGTAGGTGAAATTTTGTAACATATGATGGAAGAGGAGGTCGGTGCAGATACTGAGAAAGATCTCTCCACTAGTGATTTTTTTCATGGTCTACTCACCACCGGTTGTTGCAAAGCGACAATACGAGATAAAATATCCCACAGCCCAGCTTTGGACTAGAAAGGACTTGCTAGCATGGACCTTTGCCTCCATCATGCCTTGCAGACCTCCGCTCCCAGACTCTGGTGACTGTTGAGAGGGCCCAAGGGACAGCTGTCATGGCACTAGACTTGGGTGCCGGCCAGCTCTTCGTGTTCATCTTCGTGGGGAAAAAAATCTTCGGATTCCACGGATATTCGCCCATTCCTGTGTTGGGTTCAACTGGTTCAGTCGCTTGCACGGCCCTTTAACTCCTGACGGCAAACCTACGGATTTCCGCTCCTGTTAACCCCTGCGATAATGGGAGCGGAAATCCATAGGTTCGCTGTCAGGAGTTAAAGACCTTTAACTCTTGGATGCTGCGTAGAAAAGGTAGGCTAGATGGGGATCATAGGATCAAATGAAAGTACTTAAATTAGTTTGTAATCATCTATTGCTGCTTATGGAATGCACCGCATACACGAGAAGCCTACAATGGCCTGTCTGTCCTTGTCCGTCTGTCCCCTGCCTGGCATGATGTGGCGTGACTTCACGGCAGGAGAAAACACGATCCTCACCAGCGTGAAGCCTCGATAAGGTCACTTGTCACCTGGCTATGCCGTTTGTCACAAAGCTCTTTCTCCAGCACAGCTTGTGACCGGCTGTAAACACGAGATTCTGAGACATGGTGGAGTCTTCTTCACCCGGTCACACACATATTCATGAGTTGTGTTTGAGACCCAACCTAACGGAAAACTATCATGACGGGAAAATGCTTTTAGAAGGGAGATATAGTAAAATTAATGATCTTTCAAAGGTTTCAGAAGTCTTGTGAAAGCTTACCTTTGGAATTGAGTCCCTCTATAGAGTCTATCAACAAATACAAGACTTAAGCTACTTATGTGTTGGAACCAAAAACATCAATCTGGAATGTTGAACTTACATAAAGTTGGCAAATGGAAGCTAATGTTCTCCTTTCACTATTGGCTGTACTCAAAGTCATCCAGTACCAAAGCTCACCCTAAGGAGATCCCACTTGATGACCCCTTGCTCTCAGTAACAGCCAGGTCCCCCCGCAAAAGACCCCTCAGACCCAATACCCTTTGATTTTGCTCTGCTCTTTTATTTTTCTTTCAGGATTTTAATTGCTTAATTTGCTGAGATCCTCTGTCATACTTCACTGCCTTTTAACTGCACGGAGAGATGAGCAGTTTTTCATGTTTAAGGGGAGCTGGATTGTATAATTAAAGCTCTGAAGGAATAAATCAATAAGGCAGAAAGGCAGATGTCTTCTTTTAACCCTTGTAGAACTGTAAGGGAACAGGACGCATTGCATATCCACGAACGTTTTGTTTTGGACTTTTCTGGGGTTAAATCCTCTGGCTTTGAAACCAATTGTAGGCTTTGTATCAACTTTGATTTTGCAGTAATTCTGATAATAAAGGGCATACGGTGTATGACTGGAAGTGATAACATATCCAGACATTTCCTTGTATTAGTGGGGTTAGAAGAATAGTCGTATAAAGTGGATGATCTGGGGAATAGATGTAGAGATCAAAACTGGCTGTATGGAGCAATACGATTTATTGTATGGAGGGATAGCCATGAGTTTGTATGGAAGAAAATGAGTAATTCTGCCCATCCACTGCACCACAACCAATGGTATCAATGCTATAGGAGCTTCCTAAATGACAACCATATGGTTTTAATAAAATGACTTGTCAGGAAGTAAGGATATTCTGGATGAAGTCACCTTTATTCAAGCAGGGATTTCAGCTATGATATAGCAGTGAGAATTATCCCAAGGATTGTAACAACGCTACAGAATCTGCTGGTGCTAAATAAATAAATGCAACGCAATGAGAATATCACCAACTATAATGATCATATATCAGAGTGGAATATAAAACCCCAGACTGCGAGACCCTGAGAATTTGGCCTTTTACTCCAATATTGGGGTACAGCTTCTGAGACTAAGGACATGTGGTTGCCCCTGTAGTGTAAATGTCCTTTCATTGTGTCTTTGCCCCAGGCTGAAAGAGTTATCCCAGAAGCCCATGTACGTGTAGATATTTAATTATGAGGATAGCTCTTCTGTATGTTTAAAACCCTGTCCGTGTTTCTTGGGCAGTGCTGGGTATTTAATTTCTGTGTTGTGAAGCTCTGAAGCAGATAAGCTGTTTAATGTCCCCGGCATATGGCCATATTTAGATGATGATACAGTAATTGTATTAATTAGTATTGAAGAGGTTGATGTGTAGAGTGATATTGAACTCAAACAGATGTCAGGGACATCACTAATTCCACAACACAAACCCAAACCATTACAGAGATTAACTCCTTCACTGAACATCCAATGAAAGCTATTAAAATGATCTGGCCGTATAACGATGGCGGGTCCGCTTCTCATAAATTCAAATCATTTTTGCATACATTGTGCTACTTAAACTGCAAAATACGTGTTTGTTATAGAGACATTAAGGAAGTCATAATACGCGGTTAGACAGACTAGTCGAGGGGTTATAGCGTGAAAAGCGAAATGCAATATCATACGTGCCAACACTTGAGGAAGTCAAAGAGGGCCAAGAGACAGGGCTGAGACTTTTTATGTGGTTTTGTGAGCTATGTATGTTTGCCAAGTCCCTAATTCAATGTCCGTTTTTTAACTGGGGGCGGTGCTGTTTATCTCCTCCCCCACTGCCCTACGCCACCTGGCACTGTTTTTGGACATGACCGTCCCCCTCTTAGGATAGGTCACTCCCACGAGGTTCTCATCCCATAAAAGGACATAAGTGTTGGAGTGAGATTCCAACAAAGAAGAAAGTTTCCATCTATTCCCAATTTCCCCTACAATTTGACTCCCTCAGCCTAATTATTCTTGATGATATGCAATATCTCATACTGAGGTCAATTGTGTATTATTTTAATACAAAATAACCTTTTTTTTTCCCTTTACAGTTATGATCACATAATTTCCTAACGTGTATTAAAAAGAATTAATTTATTTTTACTAGCACCTACTCAACTCACTTTATCTGCAAGGTTAAGCACCCTAACTTCCGCTATAATAAGCTCAGATAAGCTCTCCGTGCATTTGGCTTCATATTGATACTGATCCCATTAGACGTATATTATAAAAAACCCGTGTCTGTCAGGTGACATTAAAACCGGCAGATATCCTGTCTTATGAAGGTGACAATAACCTTATGTTTATACTGTGAAGAAAATGGCAGGTTTTATTCCAGCGGACGGAGTATTTGGCATTAAATGAAAGTCCTTGTAATATCCTTACAAAAAATGCAAAAGCTGGCATTTACCTTACCTCTGCTAATAATGCTGGGTATTTCATATTCAGATGTGACCCCACTAAACCCCTTTTTTTCTGAATATTCTTCTCGGATATTACCATGTTAAATTAACCCTTCCAGCCCCGGCAGGTCAGCAAACGTTCCCTCTGCTTGTCACATCGTAGCTTGCCGTTGCAAAAAAGTTAATTAGGAACCATGTTTCATTTCTGCATTATCTTCAGCGTGTTTTGAGAATACATGAAATAAATGAAAATGTGAAAAAAGAGATAAGTCTTTTTATTTTATTGTATTTAAATAGAATTTTTCCCGGAATCTTTTGATGTTATGTATAATTTCGTTGTATGGGAAAATGTAAAATGAATCAAAACTTTTATCATTAAAAGTCCATGAATCAATACAAAACGGTAAGGAATAAATACATTTAGTGACTCGCGGCTTGTGTGGCAGCCATGTTTATCTCTCGCTGCCCAAAGAGGGATGATGCCTTTCAGATGTTTCAAAGTTTTTTTTGCTGCTCTTCTATTTGTCTATCATGTAAGTATTGGCGATTTTGAGAAAGACGGCCACCTTTTAAGGCTGATTCAATAGGTATAGATGACAAGCTTTTAATATAACCTTTAATTTACATATATATAGATCCTACTCTCAACTGATTGAGCCCCCCCTACTTAAAAGAGAACGCTTGCCTTCACAGCTTTTAGTATAAATCCCTTTATCAAAACTAGGTTTGGCTTGCCTTTTTTCCCCAAAAAGTATAATTATTTTGGGGATATTTGGCAAGAACAATGTGGCAAAACAATCATATCTCAGCCATTTCCAAAACAATTACACTAATTGAAAATTAATAAAAATCCAAATGATAAAAAAAAGTTCCTCTTTAAGGAAAGTATTTTGGTAATGGAACATCCAGTAAATGGTTACATTTAAAATCTTGGAAAGACATGGACTTGAGTACCCCTAGTCTCTGGTTGGTCTGGCAGTGAGGGAGTTAGCCTCTTCTCCTCTTCCGCCACGGTTTTTGAAGTGCTGAGCCGCAAGCGTCTCTCCATGTGGAAACACATTTGGACTGATTAACTCTGGGTTAATTCAATTAACAACATGTCATGTTAATTAAATAAATGCCTTTTTTGCACTACAGTGGGGAAGACACATCAGTGCAGAGCAGAATGAACATTCTGTTTTTGGATCAAAGAGATGTTGATGTTTTGTTTTGTTTTTTTTGTCGACCAAAAGCCAATGTGGCTTCTCTTTCTAGGACAAAAGTAACCTAAGGACAGTTGGCAAGAGTTGACATGTTACAGAAAAAAAGCTGACACCTTTTTTCTGACATCAAAGGATGATTGCTCCATCCCGGCCCCTGAGATACCATCAGTCCACCGACTGTGGGTCCCTTCCCTGATAAAGGTCATTCATGGTGAGACATTGGGAGGATCCTACCGCCATTGCTCGTTGATATACTTAATTACGTGTTTGATGGTCATGTGCATTATATTATTCTACTGATCAAGGTATTACAGTATATTTTGTCCATATTGTTTTGAATGATTCTTTTTTTCCATTTGGAAGTCTGACTTTAGGGGTAAACAGCCACTAAGGTCCCCCAATATGGTATGGTCCAACCTGGAACCCCCTGCCCATTTAGCAGTAGATGCATTATATGGTTTTAGACTAGAAAGACTATTTACAACAATAATGATCATATTGTAGTATTCTGTTCTGCTGAATATACATCTTCATTTCACTCCTTACTTTCACCAACCCGCTCCCTCAATTAATCTCCCAACTCCCCAACCCCATACACTCCAAATTCAGTTAGCACTCATGAACTCTTTAGCTTCCCATTTAACATTTAATAAGTCATTTGTTCAGACCCTGCCCATTGGTGCCGAGTACAAAATTCCAGAGGCTGCCAACGTACATCTGGATACGATGCCTTAAAATAGTTTGGGAAACCAATATTCCTCCTCTGCGCAAGGTTTTTCATCAAACCAGCTGTAGTCAATACGGTCTAATTTTCTTTCCCGTTTGTCTCCCCAGGCAGCGTATTAAAGTATGTTAAAAAATACCTATGTCTAAATATTCTTTTGTCTGTAATCCACATTTGGTATCTGGGACTGGAGATGATGAATGAATATTTCATTGTCTCCCCAAAACATTTAATTCATGGTCCCCCCACTAAAATTAAGCTGTTCCCTTACAGGTATGACGTTCATCTGTAATTATCAGCCTTGTTCGGAGAGCCCTGGGGATTCTGACACTGGATTTCTGAGTACGCTCAGTATGTACATTGTGATCACGCTAACATCCAGATTCTGCTTTAGATCAATAGGTCTCTGGCCTGTGCTAAGTGCAGACGGTTCTAGCAGAAAAGGCACAAGCATAAGGCCGTGCAAGCAGGGAATTCTTATTAACGTCACACGACTAACACGATGCAAGGCCTTGTCTACCTTTTTTCCCATTCCAGGGTTACGGAATGAATTTGTCGAAAACCTGATTTTGCAGAGAATTTTGCAATCCGTATGAATAAACCTATTGGGCAGACCAACACATCATAGACATTATTGATTTGTGAAGATGTGTAAGGGCAAACACATACACGACAAGTGTCCTGGAGGGATCGTCCCGATTTAGGTCTCATGCCCCGTCATCCTTGGTAATTCCTTCTTGTGTCTTATTTCTCTTGGACACAGGAGACATGCCAGTTGTGCATGAATGAGCATCAAAAATAGATTCTGCTCATGCACAACCATGACATATAGTGGATCACTGACTGACCCACCCTATAAAAGAAGCCACGCCCTGATTTCCCATATATAGACATTGTATATATAGCAGAGCGGCTGAAAAGCTTAGCATGTCACGATGGCAAGTGGTTTCCTGTAGATGTGCAGTACCTATTGTCAGTCGCAAGACATTTATATCTGCGTGCGGATCTTGTGTTTGATGGCGAATGTCAGAACAACAGCCAGTCAGACACACAATGAACTTTCTATCCACCTAATGAACCTCATTGAATGTCAGCTTCATCAGCATACTTACAACACATCCCTGTCTCACACAATCACGGCACCCGAGGCAAGTTCTCAGGATTCTGAGACTAGAATAGAGATCCAGCGTTTACTATAATTAGGAGAATATTTGCTGGTGATGATAATTCATGTGGATTTAGTTAGTGATGGCAGGACTTGAACTAGGGTACGGAAACAATGTTGCACCATGTAGTTCATGAATACTGTCAGCTGACAAGGACCTGGAACTTAGGACCCTAGAAGGTCCACTTTTTAGGCCCACTGAAGGAAGAGAAAGAGGAGGCTTTTAGCTCCAACATCTCCAACTTGTTCTCTGTCCAACTTGGCCAAGCTCCGTCTGCATCTGAAAAATTATTTCTCGTCCACTTTTTTGCAGTCTACAAATTATTTTGTGGAGTGATGGCTCACCAGTGACCTTTATGGACACCATTATCAACAAGTGTCTATTAGGAAGTGGGTGACCCAGCTATAGTTTAGAGCAAGTTGAGCTCTGGTTTTTGTTCCTCCCTGATGAGAGGAGCTCTCCAGGTTTCACTTGGAGACTTCGGGTGAATCGCCACTCTAGGTCACAGCGGTTCCGCTATAACAATGGCTTCTTCCTGCGCATGGAGCCCCACACGCAATGTTAACGTGTTGTTCTAAAGCTTGCAGGACCAATGCCCTCTTTTAAACAATGGGATTATTTTATATGGTAATTACAATGAAAGCATAAAATGGTTTATTACATTTTTACAGTTCACTATAAGAGGTAAAGAAAATATCATCAAATGAATTTTTGAAATGACTTCTTTACTGGAAGAATAAAAATACTCCTATTGATTGAACTGTGGGGGGGAGCTTCATAATGTAGAGCGTTGGAGGGGGGGGGGTGAGTAATAGCATGGTTGTTTGTACAGCTAATGATTGCCAAACACCACCAGAGGCCATGCCACGATCCTGGACGCTTTTAGAATGCACCTTCTTTTCCACGTGAATCGTTTCTGGACCGAGCACATGCAAGGTGAACACGTTTTAGGGAACCAGCGTATATTTACTGCTTAAAGGGCACTCCATGTTGACATTTGCACAAATTAGTTAATTTTCCCCACGTTCACGAAAGGTTTTAATTTACGCAGCGACCTTGTCTCCTTACGTACCAGTTTGTCTTAGCACGAGCTAATTTTATTGCCAAATTGCATTTTATTTTAAAGTTATTGTTAAGTTTCACTGTTCCCCTAAAGTAACAGCGCTACGGAATCTGCTGGTGCTCAATAATTAACTGTAAGCTCGTTTGAGCAGGGTCCTCATCTGTAAGTCAAGTTGTTATGTTATATACTGCTTATTGTGTCCTATTTACCCATTGTACAGCACTACGGAATATGACGGCGCTATATAAAATGATGAATCATAAGTTAATCATGTAATATCTCAGTGTCGTTACGTTCCCTTTAAATCTAACCAGCTATGAACATTCCCTTCCTGCTTCATTCTGGTATTGCCAGCCTCGTCTATTACCGAATATATTCTATTGCCAAGTTAACATTTTCCTTTCCGCTTGGCTTTGTGGGTGTCAAGCAGAGTCGTGGGCCAGCAGGGTGTCGCAGACGTCTCAAGCAGGAACAGACTTCAGAAAAAAAACAGATTGTATTCAGGCGGTTTCACATTTCCAGAGACCTCCGCTGAGCAGAATTTCAAACCAAACACACATTTTATTTTGTATCAAGAGATGCTAATTGGTCTAATTTCCGAGTGTTTTGTCCCAAATACATCATTTTGTCCCACGCATTAGTCACACATTCCTGCGGTTTGCAGGGACTTTTAAATCAGCAAAATACAGTACATGGGGATTAACAAATATATATATTTATAGATATAGTGTTGCTAAGAGGGATGATTGGGATTAAGAAGCTATTATACATGGTGATCAGACCCTGGAATTAGTACTTTTTGAAAACTATTACACTTATCAGACATAAAGGACAGTTTATACATTAGGTTTACTGACATTATGTATCAAGTGACGACTAGTGGGAAGGAATTGGATTTCTGCAGGTTAAATGCTCAAAGTGTAATTCCTTCTTTAAGAAGCATAAGACCTAATGGAAAAGTAACCTAAAATGTAAAAAACAAAAGCAAACACAACAGAAATGTTATACTTTTTTCAAAATGCTTATGGAAATTCTTTATTGTTTGGTGGACTGTTATGCCAATATGGCGGCTCTGTCTAGAAAGCATTACTATGAGATTCTGGCCCACATGTGATTAACAGCCATCATAACTTGTTCTCATGATCTCGATGATTATTCATCCCCATTAGGTCTCCTCTCCCTATTTGTTAAGTTACTGTTACTGGTTATTTGAGTCATGAAGTTGATTAGATACGATTTGTTGCCATAAAAAAAAGTATCTCCCTCTGTCTCCCAGTCCTGTTTGTGCCCCTTGCACCTCCACTGCCTTGTATCTGCTCCCTCCACCTGCCCGCTTACCTTCTCCAGCCCTGTTTTTCTCTAGTGATCGGTAGGCACTTGCAGAGGCCACGTTGACAGGGAGCGGGAAGGAGGGGAGTCAGTATGTGAGACAGTGTCCTGTAATAGGAGCTGCTCTTGCGCAACTTTCCTTACAGAGATTTGTACATTTATTTAATGTAATAAAGTCTTAATTAATGTAAGGAAGATTTACTTTACTGAGGGGGTGGTTGATATGTAGAACATCCTCCCAGTAGAAGTAACAAGAGGTCCAAAGAACCCCTGAGATCTATATTTTCTTCTACTCATCTTTGCACCCCTTTAATATAAATTTGTGATTTGGTTGAGATTTTTAAAGATTTACAAAGATATAAAAGTTTACTTTTAAAGTGATCTGAGATACTTAATAAGCAGCACCTGTTAGATTTATTGGACTCGGAATTCTTAACACATGTACCCACTTTGAACCTTAACCATATTTTCTGGGAATGCTGCCAAAAAAGCTAATCATAGCTCGTTTAAGCCTGCCTGACCCCCAAAAACATGTTGTAATTACTGGCAACTGTGCCAGAAAATGTGTGAGATGGAGAGATGGCTCATTTACAATAGGCGGATGAATGAACTTAATAAAGTTGCGACGTTTTGGCATACATTTTTGTTTGTTTAGTGGATCCCTTCATGTTATCAGAGGTTCAGACGAATGCACAAAACACTTTTCCTACGGCCAACTATGTATGTCATATGTAGCAGCACTTTTCCCCCAACCTCATCAGCTGCTTTTTGCCTCTGGAAACCCTGACCTGCATAGAGGGAAGACCCTCAGCAGGCGGTTTTTCCCCCATGAGAGCAGTTGTGCGGTTTTAACCCCACGATCGCTGGTTAACCTGTAGTTTGCTGCCGTCGCCAAAAGCTGATCTTCTACCAAGAACCCTCCACCAATTTCTAGTTTTCCATGGGCAAACCGAAAAGCTTTAACAGGGTTCGAGATTAGATGAAAGGATAATCTCAATTTGTGTAACCTGTAAACATAATATCTGCAAAGTGCATTAAAAACAAAGCTGTAGCTAACTCAAGACTCAGTGGATGCGCCGACTCCGACGGTGCTCCCATCTCTAGCTTGCATGTCCTTTCTCCTGTCTCTCATTTGTTCTTTCCTTCCAACTGTACTTGCGATTCTTTTCCATTCGCTTAGCAGAGCCTCACCCGCACCGCACTTAACCATTAAAAAGGACAGGTTCTGCACGCTGTCTCTCCATGTCTTCCTTGACATTTTTCACCTCCACATGAGCTGTTCTGGCCGAATTACCTCTATTAGAAAATAAAAGCTTCCAGCAGACGTGGCCGGTACTGCCAAGAATTACTTGTGACTTGTTAGCGACCAATTTAAGGCGCTCCCGTACCCCGCCATGCACGTTTATTATTTGGATTTTACTTTCCACGAGCTTATAATCCCCAATTTTCCACTTCTTTTCTTGAAGGTCATGGCGATTCCATATGGGCAGCGAACTGTGACGAGTTAAGAGGTAGTAAAACTCTCAACAGCCTGTACACAGTCCTCTAAGAGTCCAAATATAGGGTGATAACAATGTTACCTGGTATGCGGGATACAAATGATATGGAATGATTAAACGACTTTAACATGGAAAGGCAAGGGCGAGTGTGCGTGTGTGTGTGACATAACTATTTAAATACACAGGTTACACAGTGAGGGGGAGGGGTTAAATCTGAATAGGTTAATCAAAAAGATATCCAAATCATCAAACTCAACGTGTTTCAATAAGTTAATAGCGAATGAATTACAACATTCTCAGGATCGATGTGAATGGCGCATCCGTGCAAGGACACGCTTAAAGTGCAATTACAGTAAAGCGTTTGAAACGCGTTCTTATCACCATGACAACCAATGGAATGTTTTTGTTCTATTGGTTGCTATAACTGATTTTTTTTAGGATAATATTACATAATGTTAGTTTCAGGGTCAGATGTTTAATTTCATTAAAACAGTATTAAAACAGTTTTTACACTTTTGTAAGGAGGAGGAGGAAGTTCTTAAAGTAACAACCCAGGTCACTTTGGTAGTGCTTTATTGATAGTCAACAAAGATCAGTTTAAAGGGTAGTGGATATAGAGTGTAGCCAATCCGTAGAGATGGCACAAACTGGAATAATGCTACAATCTGCTGCGCTTTTTCAATAATCCACCACTGATGCTCTATTATGTTTTACCAAATCCTTGGTAAAACCTTCCAATGTAAGAACAATGCCATTTTTTTTGATGATCATGGCTACAGATCTCCCGCGTGGCTA
The DNA here is from genome assembly GCF_027358695.1 of Spea bombifrons. Lineage (NCBI taxonomy): Eukaryota > Metazoa > Chordata > Amphibia > Anura > Pelobatidae > Spea > Spea bombifrons. The sequence continues at coordinate 25,285,361 of NC_071099.1, read as the reverse complement.
CTAAATGCTGGACCTCTCGCTCTACAAATGCAGACCTGTGATCAATCACAGCCAGACAGCGATTCGACTAATAGTTTAATGGAAAAGGTAATAGAGTGTGAACAAATAGGGAAAGGGAACCTGTCATTGAAAACGAAGTCCTTATTTACACGGATAGACGGCGCTAAGCTCTGTTGTGATCGTGGAAAAGTGCGTGGCCAGTGATGTGTAAAACACAACGGGGGACGTGATACATGAAGGCCGCTTTAAATAACTTGGGCTAGGAATACCCCTCTAAGCCGCTAATGGATACAGCCGGGTTACCCTTGGATGAACAATTTTCTCCAGACTGCAGCTGCTATGTACACGGATCTGGTATTATTTCATGGATCTCTAGTATGCAAAGTGGGTGGAATTACTGGAAATTGAATTATTGGAATTTGCCAGCAGATCCGACCCATTCGGCCCCATCTAGTCAGCCAGTTTTTCCTGCTGTGAAATATTAAACCTTAATCAGTCGTTGATCTCGTCTTAGATTCAGGAGCCTTATGCATTTCCCATGCATGTTTAAATTCCCTCACTGTATTTACCTTTTCTACTTCTTCTGGGAGACTCTTCCATTTATATACTACCTTCTCAGTAATGTAAAACTTCCTTCTATTCCATCTAAGCCTCTGACCCTCTAGTTTTAGATTATGGCCTATTGTTCTATCATTTCCAATCCATTGAAATAAACTTTCCTTCTGTATTGAGATCCCTTACTGGACCTTAGTGAATGAAGTTATCAGCTTCTTCTTGGAATATCAATTGTGATGGGATTTTAAATTATGCCGTTTCTCACCTTTGCTTGAAGCAGCCAATCAGTGACTGGAAAAGTGATCCAAAGTGAAATGACATGCTTTCGGCACATGCGCACCAGGGGTCCCAATAAACCCAATAAAGGTATCTCACATGGCAGAAATTATCTCTGCCGAACACATCTCTTGCATGAGACAGGTGGGGAAGGGGGGAAAATGCATATGGCGGGATACCGCAGAATCCCTCCATGCATTTGCAAGGGGGACTTAGTCCTTCCCAAGTCTGATTATCCTCAACTGATTACAGGTGCAAAAGATATGGACCCACTTGTGTTCAGGAATGATGAAATGACCAATGAAACTCAGGTCAAGGTTACCTAAAGGTCATACCCCTGGAATTTCAGTTGCCATGAAGGTTGATTTGTACCCAATGTGTAGAATTGTAGAATTTGTGTTTTCAGCAAAGCTTGATCCAGTAAGGACCGATTATCTGGGGCAGATCAATTTTAAATAACTGTCCAGCAAAGTATACAGTAATACCGAGCATCGGACAAATGTGTGGTTACCTTAACAAAAGCAAATCAAATTCATTGTAGCTGAAATGATTGACTGTAACAGGTTTCAGTGCATCAAATGGCATTGCAGAAATCCTTATTCGTTCCCATACATAATTCATTTAACATAAACCGTCGAAAATTCCTGGATGTCCACAAAATGATTTTACGGATCAAATTGGAAACCGTTTCAGCCGTCCGTAAAAATAAAGTATAGAGAATCATTTACCACTCGGAGCTATGGATCATTACGGATTATATTTAGTGCATCCCAAAACAGTTACAGAATACATAAGTTTCAGCGCCTATGTTAAATACACAATTTTACAAAAGACCCTCTCCTGGGGGCGACTTCATATCGGAGTGGGGCTAGCCCCAGGTAGCTTTAAATTAGAGCGAATGGGAGAGGAAGTGGTTGGGCAGTGGGTGTGGCCAAACACCGCCCCCTTGATTGGAGAAAGAAGAAGTTGACCATGAGACCCAGGGAAGCTGTGCTTCACCCGAAGGCTCCAGGTCAAACCCTGAGAATTCCCAGGTGTGATCTGAACGTAAGTATCTCTGCCTTCCACCAGTAGAAAGAGCATTGGGCATTCATAGCATCCATACCACCCACAGCCCCCATTATTACATCACAAACCCCAAATATATTAGATCAATCTGCTTCATTGACCAAACATCCAATTGGTCCACATCCCACCAACAGATATTTATAATAGTCGGATGTTTAGGATGATTATTCAAAGAAAAGGTCAAAACAACCTCACTTCCCGAATTTTATACACTCGTCATGCTATTTCTCCTGGCTGAGTGTTATGTGATTGAGTGTCCAGAACAGCCAAGGTGCCTTTCTCTAGACAGTGGTCTCTGTTAATGTGCTTGCAGACTTGATACTGTATCTGATATTCTCAGAAAGGCTGTTTTTCCTTCAGTGAAGCGATCTCCAGTCCGGGTTAGACATGCTGCCTTTTGCTAAAAGGGATCAAACGTGTATTTAACCTGTCTTTCCGCTAGGAGGGTTCCTGGCAGCGAATGGCTGCCCTTAGCCAAAGGACTTGGCCCCTATCAATACACGCCTTTAAACCTCTGTACTCATTCCAGGCTTTGCTTGTGTTCCAGTTAACGAAAAAAAACTACTTCAGTACCAGGAACCAAAAAGTGTACTGATCCATACATCCTGAGTGTATCCAGTTATCTGCACACTCTGGGTCTATTCATTCTTCCGGTACAGTGTTTTATCAAATTACACGGCTTTTCCCTGCCAAATCTCACCCAAGCTGATAATTATGAGAAACCACCTCAAGTTCAATCCATGGTGGGAAACATATGGAAACAGCAATGAATGGGAATATGAGCCATCACATGCATATCAAAGACTCAAGTTAAAAGTTATCTCCAACGTCCGACCAGTTAAGGAACTGAAAAGGACTTATGTTAAAACAACAACTATAATCGAGAAGTAACTTTTTAGAATCTTCATGATAGGCTGTTTAGGGTCAGGTCCTTGAAAGCTCTTGGGAGCCAACGCACGTTCAACTCTCCCAGGCTGTATATGCAGCCAATTCTTTGGTAGGATTTCTTCAACACTCTTTCTAAAGGCTTTTTTACGCCACTTTTTTTGTATAAAGGCATGGTGGGGCTGGACAGTTCCATCTGAGTCAACTTGTTGATGGTCTCATAGACCATAGGGTTTATGTCCTTAACGTTATCCTGTTCCACTTGCTTATACTAACATTTTTTAGGGTTGGTGCATGTTGGCATGGGAAAAAGTTGACTCCACTCATGCCTATTCTGTGCCCTACCCATAAACTCTATAATAATTGTTTTGTTTAGATGCTGGAGAACCTCTTTGTGATGGAGATAGGGGTACCAGATGTCTCCATTCTCAGGGGAAAGCCACTTGTTCAACAATATTGTCGCTGGTTACCGTCAGCCTCGATTGCCAGTGCTCTTAGCCCAAAGGTAACATATCCATCCAAATTAAAAGGTTGTTTACCATAACTAATATAATTATAAAAATCTACTTAAGCTAATCTACTTTACTGAAAACCCTATTAGAAAACGTATTGGGGATAGGATACGTAAGGTAAAAATCGTTGATTAAATTATGGATATAAATATTAAATACAAATCCTTGGAATGCCTTAAAATGTGATTGACTTAAGGTTTTTAGTAATTATAAATAATTTTATGGAAATAAATGGAGATATATATATATTTAACATTATTTGTTTCAGTTTCTTTTTAGTTATTCGTTTTATCCCAAACTAAAGCTTTCAGAAATTTGACATGATGTTGTTTCTCCCCATTATAGCCAAGCTTAAAAATGAATTAAATTAAATTGCCCATCTGTTAGGGTAAATATCGTCACCTCCTATTGAGTTAGTGCCACGGAGCCATGAACTCAGCCGTGAGACCCATTTTCTCTCAGAGAATCCTCATAATTCAATTTATCTCTAAAAATCTGCCATCCGGCACAACACATTCTTTGCAATATTTCGCCGTAAATGAATTACAGGCCACTTAGAGGATTATTCTTTGTTGTTTTGTGACAGTGAAGGGGATTTGTTTGAAAATAGAAAAAAAAAATGAACAGAATTTTTTTATAAACAAGGCCATATTGTATGCGTAAGCTTACCGAATTAGCTTGAGAAAATCAGCAGAAATGGGAAATAAAATACTGCTTGTTTTATTTATTTATTTATTTATTTTTTACATTTTCCCACATCCTCCTGTTCCCGTCTTGGCTATTTGGGGATTTCGTGACATTTTGTATGCCGATAAATGTAAAAATTGATCTAAATGAAAAATACAATATCCCCTCCGTCTCCTCTGTGGCATTAGGCATTGTCCCCGTGGGGTGGCTCTGGCTGCGGATGCTGTCTAGTGAGGCAGGAATACTTGTACAGTATCAGAGCCTTATAAACCTTCGGCTGAAAAGCGTGTTCAACTCCCATGAGCTTGGAGAGTACAAGGAAATATTCTATACATGCGCGAACTAGGGGCTAATACACAAGGGCAAACTCTATATTTAACTCCACGTATGCCAGAGAGGTAAACCAATGCCATGTTTGCTGCTGTGGAGATACCATCTACTCCAGGCTTGAGTAGTGTCCTTCTGCTCATAGGGGGTCTCCAACATATAAGTAAGAAGATTTATGTCATATGGCTCCTGAAACAACTGATTAAGGTTTACAGCAGGCAGGGCCGGCCCAAGACTTAATGCCGCCTGGGGTGAAGTTTAAAATGCCGCCCCCCTCTCTCTCATCCGCTTAAAAAAAAAGTGCTCAGGGCGGCAAAGTGCCGCCCCTTCAAAAGTGCCGCCTGGGGCAATTGCCCCACTCGGCTCCATTGTAGGGCCGGCCCTGACAGCAGGGTAAACAGGCGACTAGACGGGCTGAATGGGTCTGATCTGCAGGCATATTCTATGTTTCTTTTTCATACATTTCTAGGTCTCTCTTTGTCATCCTCCCAGGAGCCCAGTAGACGTGTGGGACCAAACCAGTTGCACCACCCTTGAACTCAGAAGCTTTGATTACCAAAACCTCCACATTCGCTTTGCTTAACTGAAAAAACAAGATTGTTTTTACTCCTATGGAATTTAAAGGAGATTTTAAGAACATGGTCGCCTCTTGTCTCCCAAAGAGCATACTGCGGCACCCAGAATTATCGCAAGGTCCGCAATAAAAACACTTTATGTGGATAGCACTAACTCAGAAAACAAGGGTAACCTGATGTTCTGCTGAATGAAGACAAATGAAACCTCTCTCTAACACCAAAGCGTTTCTGTTTTTTTTTTTCCCATTGAATATAATATCATTTGTTGAACTTAGAGGAAAAAAATCTGCTGGATTGATAAAAAAAAAAAAAAGAAAATTCGATTATGGAGGAAAAAATATCAAACAAGGCTAAAACACTGCAGTAGAGAGTCAAATTTCCATTTTTCTTTTTTTTGCAAACCTAGAGTTATACAGTTTAAGTAAAATATGTTCCTAAAGTGGACCTGTAATCCAAAAACTCCTTTGTTTTATAATAAAAGCCATATTTATTAACATTTCCGAAAACTATTCTGTAGTTTATAGTAAATGAAGTTAATTATATTTGTAATGAGATTTAATTCAATGAGCGCACATATCCTTACTGACTAATTGAATTTTGATTTCTTGGTTTTATACAACCCCTGGAGTGCATTTGTCAGAGTAAGTTACCCATTTCTACACAAACATGAACTGTTTGTTCATGTTTGTTGAGCTACGTAGGTGGAAACCACTCAACAAGCTTCTTTGTAAATCAATGGGAGCTGATATTGGTCAGTGGTCCTCGGGTGGTCATTTTATTCTGTGGCCTGAACCAGTTTCTTGCGGCTGCCAATGCGCCAGACACATTATGGTAGCCACTGGTCTATCGTTGTGTTCTGTGGCTCTGCAGCCCTTCACTATTCTAGTGGTGACACATACTCACAAGAACAGCCCATGATAGGATACTTGTGCATTTCTCTGAAACTCTACACCAGGGGTTCTCAAACTGTGGCCCTCCAGCTGCTGCAGGACTACACCTCCCATAATGCTCTTTCAGCTAAGGGGCTGGCTGAGGAGTATAGGAGATGTAGTCCTGCAGCAGCTGGAGGGCCGCAGTTTGAGAACCCCTGCTCTACACAGTTGGGGAATGAGACTGAATATTCTGGTGGCTCCAGTAAATACGTTTGAGGCTGAACTTTGTTATAGTTTAATTCAGGTGGAAGGACTATATAGGTCAGCTGACTTGGTTAGATTGGGAGATTTAAAGAGAGACCGGAAACTGGTCCCCAAGTCACTAAAAGCCATCTAGCGCTACACCATATATTCTGATGTCCAGATACGTTGAAAGAGACCTGTGTCCTCCCTTTCCCCTTTCCAGGTGACGGAGTTAGGGTAATGTTTGATGACATCACATATCGTCAAATTCATACACCCCTGAACTCTATAGTTCAATTCTCCTTTACATAAACAAGACCTAAAAAATCATCTGAGTAAACGATTCAGTAAATTCATTCTACCTAAGATCTTGATATTGGGCCAAACAGGTTTTATATAAACATGAATGTTAATCACAAAATAGCTGTTGCTTAATATGTCAATGTTCAATTTGACCGGGAAATTGAAGAAATGGCTCCAGTCTCTTTTTTTTGTATATTCGATCTCCACTGTAATGTTGTTTATTATCAGTATAAGGAAATCAATAAAAAGCTTAAATTTCCTATCGATAATTCCTCTCTCCTACTAGAATGAAAGTTCCTACAAATCCAAACTGAATATGTATTTATGTTGTCAATAGATTCTATTTAGGGAAACAATCCTAGAATGAGAATCGCTACAGACACATACACGAATCCAAGATTCTTAAAATACTGATCCAAAAAAACAGCAATTTTTTTTTTCTTTTGTTGTTTTTTTGGAAATTGGTTGATTTGTTTTAGAACGTGATTCTCTTTCTCCTTAGTTTTCAGGTCACTCACCTAAAATTCATGAGATAGTGAAGCACCTTGTCTTTTATCCCATATAAAACCCAATAATTATATTTAGTTGATTGTGTGAATCAATTGTCAAGTCTGTCATGTTAGTGTGTGAGCTACTCAAATGGGTAGTTGTTGAGTTTTTGGTTGAGTTTGTCAGTGCTACTGTGTTTAATGGCAGGGTAAACTTGGAGTGGGGGTTGAGTTGGTTTTGTTGCGTTGAAGCTCTTTTTTTAAACTCTACTGCCAACAACTCAACTCGTATTTCTGTGAAAAGATGAGAAAATAGAAATAATAATTGGACCTGACACAGCTCGAATTTTTGTTAATAGTCTCCTAATTGTAATGATACAATTGTAGCAGACAAACACACAATACCTTTAAAAAGTGTTTTAGAAGCTAGAAAGTGGGACACAACCTTAAAAAAGAAGACGCTATTGCACTGTTAATAATTAATATATAATATTAATTTCACATTAACAAACGACGCATTAGAGGGCAGCTGGCTTTCCGTGTGGGGGACTCTCCACCAGTCGGCGGTGGTCTTGTACATGGACAACGTAAAGTGCTTCAGAGTCTTGTTTTTGTTCATGGTTCCTTAATCATCCCAGGATATGACATCATAACTTAGCTTTGGCCACTATAAGCACTTTAATAGTGAAAATGTTGTCGGACAATCTTTATATATTATTTATATTTGTATATATTTATAATGAGGTTCATGTTTTATTAATCACAGAATCGATCACATTCTCGCCTTTAAATCACTCCTTGCCGTGTTTTGCTTGAATCATTGGAAGATCACGTCTGCTGGAAAGGTTCTTTGTGATCATTCACATATGAGAATGAAAGATGTAGAAAAATAAAATGTGGCGAGTTCTTCACATTGATTTTTTGTAAATACATTTTAACGGATCAACGTGCGAGGTATTGTGTTGCATAAGCTTTGGAAGCTACAGCCTCTTCTGATTTGTCTCGTGTTCCAGGAACAGTCCTGTTATATAAAGATCTGAGCTACATCCACTGGCTGTTTGTTCCTCAATCCTAATTAATTGAGAACTAATTAGTTATGGATTTCTCACCCCATATTAATGAGTCCCAGATGGATTTTGCTGTGGTTTTATCACAAGTTATTTTTGTCCTGCGTGGCTTAGCAATGGATATTGTTCGTTGGGTAGCACCTTATCTCGCCTGTCACATGACTGCGCCAAAGTAATTAATTTTCTCATCTTCGCCGTTGTTTCAGGAAAGCTTTATATCTGTAACCCACTAAGTCGGAGGGACTGCAATGCAGGTGTGTGTTAGGTTTCATTATGCTCTTGGGTTAAATGAATACTATTGCCCAAAAAAGGGTAACAAAAAAAGGTAAAAAGATAGTGATGGCTGTAGGATCGTAGCCTCTAAATGATTATTTAGGCCTAATAAATAAATGATACATAATTATTGTTAAAATATAAAAATATTGCTTGTTATCACTTAGTGAAATTAAAGATTTGGCACCCGGCCACAAGGTTGTGTAGAAATATTGAAGGTTCTATTATAAAACTAACATGGTTTTCCTTGGAAGGTCTGTGTATGGTAAATAATTACCAGGCCCTCTGTTCTCTGCACATGGCTATATACTCTCCTTGTCTGGCTCCACCTCCTTTTCCAACCAATGACTGGCCCGAACCAGAAAATGCTGACTCCGCCTCCTCTCCTGGTTCCCATATATAAAATGAGACAGAGCTCTAGCGAAACATTCCAACGTTCCAAGGTTTTCTCCCTCTGTAGCCCAAGCCGCTTGTGCAGGACGAGGGGCTCCTAGTTTAGTATTCTGTGTAGAATCTGTCTCCCTATAAAGCTTTGTGTTTTAATATCAGGGGGGAAAAAAACGGAAATACAAAGGCGGCCATTTTTTTTCACTTTTAGAATTTTAAAAGACTTAAATTCATGTCACTCGGATGATTAAATTTCCTTAGACTAGGTCTTTGAAAATATAACTCAAGCAAATAACTTATTAAACGAAATTACCATTTTAAATATGGTTCTGTATCACTATTTTGTCGCCTTGGGGGGTCGAGAAAAGTGTTATTAAAAGCCGTTTCCGTCATGGACTAAAATTGGCTCGATTTCACAAGCAACCTGTCAGAGGAGATGCTTATTGCAGGAGGCCTATCTCTGTCTTTCAAATACGGCTCCAGGGCATCCCCTTATTTCAATTTCAAAGCCAGCACGAGAGATAACGGGGACAGAGTTTCAGTAAAAAATATGAATATATACACAAATATATATAAATATATGACGTTTCAATACGGCTGTTTGCTAGTAAAGGGTGGCGGGTTCTTTGTGTCACGGGCAGGGATCAGAATATCAGAAGGAACGTGTGCTCCTACGTTCTGAGAGCCCACAAGGCTTATATTGTAAACATTCCGGGCAGGCCAGTACTTTGTACAGACACAAGATAAGATACCTAACGTATTCTTTTAATGTTTCCATGCCATGACATCGCTCTGATGTCAAACAATTGTTATAAACTTATTCAAGCGGGCCCACATAATTGGTCCTTATAAATGTTTTATGATTTGTTAATTATACCCGTTTAACTTTGAATTCCTCCCGCATAAAACCTTTTAAAAATAATATCACCCATAGCTTAACATAACGCCTCTCATTGCTCCGCATTAGCGGGTTATGCACAAAGAAGAAGTCAAAGTTGATGGCAGTTTTGGATCCCGCTGGTTGGGGAATCTGACCAATTTTTTTATCGTAGGGGTATGGGACTATGAAGCCAAATCCCTACAAAACCACTATAGGTCACTGAGCGTCCAATAAGGCAAAAACATATCATATATCATATATCATCGTATTATATATACAATATAGAATTTTAAGATAGATAAGAACCCTTCTGCCCGTCTAGTCTGATGTAAAGACTCTTAATCACTTGGTCTCGTCTTAGATTCAGAAGCCATATGTCTACCCCATGCATGTTTAAATTCCATCACTATCTTAGGCTCTACCACCTCCGCTCGTAAGCTGTTCCTATGCTAAATGTGTATAACACATCATTGGGCTTTGGAGGTGGGGTAGGTTCTCCTACTGATTGGATAACATTAAGAAACATTGTCAGTCTGACAACTCATATTATGGAACACAAAGTAACATTTGGTTGAACGCTTTTTATTATTACATCTGTGTTAGACCCGGCAGTCGGGAACACCGCTCCATTTGTACGAACCTTGTTATGAGTACAAATGGAAATTAAAGGGGAGAAAAAAAACCAACATAATTTGTTTAGCAAATCAACACTAATTATCCAATTCCGTTGGAAACAGGGGATTGGTAAACAAACACTTGATTCTAGAGCAAGCTGAGAGGATGGCTTTTGTGAGAGAATATAATGTGCAATCATGCAATTATTTTTCACATTCACAAATTGAATCCAGCTGAAGTATTGATTAGCTGCATCTCTTAATAGAGGGACAGTGATTTTGGAAAACTCTTCCACCTCATGGAGATGTAACACTTTCGTGTTAGAACCTTCTACCCTGACACCCCATTTTAAAGGAAGAAACTATCTGTCTATCTATGTAGCCAATGTCTCTAGATGTTTTGCTATGAGGTAGGCTGAATTGGTTCAGAACCTCTGATTACTGTTTGATGATCATCTTTTTGGATTTTGAGTAACGGAGTCCATTTGACTCTCTTTAAATACCCAACCGTTGGTGCCAGACCCACTACCTGCCTCCAAAGAAGTAGCAATACCGAACCATATACATGCAGGAGGAGGGACTGTTAGCCAGTTTACTTAGATCGAACTAAAGAACTTAACAGCAGGTGAAAACCATTCATCCCCATCTGGTCTGCCCATTTATCTTATGATTAAGACTCAAACCTCAGCCAGTCTTTGTTCTCATCTTGGATTCAGAAGCTATATGCCTACCCCATGCATGTTTAAAGTAAAACTTCCTTACATTACATCTAAGCCACTGACCCTTTGGTTCTAGACTATAACATCGTGTTCTAACATTTCTCTTTCCTTTTTGGCCTTGATGAAACAAAGGGGTTATAGAGGTTTTCTTCCCCTGAACCAAACGTTATCAAGCCCACCTTAACCTGCAACCATGGTGTATAACCCTACTAATGCATGAGCGACTGGGGATTTGATAGGGGGCAGGCGGAACATAGTTTGGTCTCTAGAGCACCTGAAAACCAGAAGCCATTGGTAGTGTAGACTCTACAGATATAAAATAAACTTTAAGGATTCATAAGAACCTCATTTTAAAACTTTTTTAGCATTTTCTGCATTTCTGGTTCTTCTATATTTATCACAATACCCCATCCTCTGCCTCTTCCTTCAAAACAGTCTTGTCTGGTTTTTAGATTACATGCATTTTTACCTTTCAACACGAAATTAAGTTCAAGAGTTTGCCCTCAAACACACACACACAGAAAATACATGTTCACCCTATACAATAAAAACGTTCACCTTTCAACATTAGAAATTAAAGATAAGCTGGGGAGGGAGGCTCGATACTTGAGCTGCTGAAGGTATAGATCAAAAGTGACCCGTGTGTCAGCAGAAATGGGTGCTTTTGAAAATAAAGCTGGAGATCCAATGCGGTTTCAAAAGTGATGTGCCATTAAACCAACATCTATCCCGAAACGGGGACAGAAACATCTAAAAATGAGGGATACAATGTTACAAATGCTGCTGAGCTGACTTTTTGATGTTAAAAAACGCCCACTGCAGGGAAAAGCAGGGTTTTAAATATATTCAACTCCCCTTCCCTCTCATCTTTGTGGCTGTTAAAGTACACTGGTTACATCGCGGCTTTTAGCTTCATTAATCGTATTGATCAAAACTACCCATCGCTTGTGCTTTTTTTATTTTATAAAAATCAGGGACTACGTTGTCGCCGCAGAGATCAGGTCTGTGGCCCTTGTGACAAAAAAAAACAGCATCACCCCTTTCTAATTTCACTTCCTCCTTCAAAGGCTCTGAGATCCAATCAGCTTCCACCAAATGGGAGGGGCATCTTAACGATATACAATGTTTCAATGCGCTATAAAAATCAAGAAGGTGAATTATGACTGCAGAGAGATTTATGAAGAATCCAATTTCAACTGCTAGCACAAACATTTCTAATAGTACATATTCAACAAACTCTGAAGATCAATTAATCTAAAGTAGGCTGTCAAAGGCAACAAAATTGTAAGCGCTGTTTGCGATAATTTCAGTTTTCATTCACATGTCCTCAAACAAACATCGAACTAGGATCTTACACAAGATAGATCTCTTTGTCTAGGCCACTTATTTTTGTAGGTAATTAGAGGGATACATGTGACACAGGGACAATATTCCTGAAACATTCTGTTCTGACTGCGTTCTGCAATTTACTATTATTTAATATGTGTTTTGTTCACCTTCGAGACACCTTGATACCGAGTTGCAAATTCTATTTTCTAATTGCCTACCGTGCTGTGTTATGTCAGCACGTAATGTTGTGCAATTATGAGCGCAGACCGAGATTGGTAATGGACTAATAATGTGGATAATGGAACTGCAAATTTACAAAAAAATAGTCCCACGGCTGCTTTTGAGCCATTTTGGATTATGGCCGCCGCAGTTCCACGGATGCATTAGTGTCAGTCTGCACTTGCACAAGAGGTGTTGAAAATATAGCATTTTTCTGAAAAAGAGTCATAAGTGACAAAGGAAGGAATTGTGCTGAGAAGCTAATTTGTGAAAGAATGGTAAAATAAATAGATACAATTTTGTAATTTTGGAATGTTTGGCAGGTAGCTAGAATAGCCTTTCCGTAGAAGAGTGAGATCCTTGTAGCTAGTATGAAGATAAAATATATGTGAGCTTTGATCTGAAGATCGTTGTATTTGTTTCATGATCCAGTGGCCACCCTATTCTGCCACAATATGCCACTGCTGACAAACTTCATGTGGCTTAAGGGCCAACAACAATACATCAGGCAGCCCAAAAAACAAATTTGTCACACAAAAACCTTTTGGCTTCTGCCTTATGGTTCATATGCCAGCCTGTCCCGTGATTTTGACTGCCTATGCATGAACGGGGGAAGGAAGGCTAATATCGATCAAACCTTATGGGGGGGCAGGGTGCTGCTCTCCATAATGTCATTTTTACTAAGCCTTTGTACTCAAATACATGGAGTCTTTAGTCAAAGAAGAGACTTCACAGGTCTTCAACGCTTATGTGACTCTATGTCTTTCTATGTTGACCTTCCATCTTCTTTTGGAACAATACAACTTTATCCTTGTCGAAACTAGATTATTCTTCTTCATCCCCCTTATGAAAATTGCAACCACCCAATAGTTTATCACATGTTGCTGGGCTACAGTTCATATGAACCTTTGGTTTTTCATTGTTGACTCAAGATGATGACCACTGAAGACCGATAACAGTTGGTCTTGCTCAGCGACAACAAGGCTATTCTTCTTAAACCTCACAATGAGCATCAAACTAGGACCTTACAGTCTTCTCTTGGGGACCTAATCCAATCAAGCTTGAAGATAACTGTGTTCAACTTTTAGGGTTATTTAGACCTTATTATCTCAGGAGGCATCACTGCATCTCTGGTACTGTATTGTATAACATTATGGGTCGGTTAATATAAATATATGTACATTCTTTTTTGGGTATCTCCTCATTCTACCCCAATGTCTACAAATGATTTAGACAGATGTATTAAAATGCAAATTTCTGCCTTACTCTCTACTTTATCATCCGGCTCGTTATGCAATTTGCCAGTTATAGAAGGGAAAAATTACCATAATGGGCCTCCGGGGAGAGATCAAGAAAGGAAGACCAAACATAACACGTCTAACCGTTCCAAAACAATTACCCGGCGCTATTGTGTTTTTCCCCAGGAAATTTTCTACATCCAAAAGAGCTGATGTGGTTTCAAAACCTGACAAAGCTCCTTTCCCTCCTCATTTATCCCATTAAAAAGATATAACCCAAGTGGAAAAACATATAAAACGCAGTCGTTTCCCTAAAACCTTAAGAAGACCATTAAAACGGGGCACTATCATGGGCAAAAAAACTTCGTTTTTACTTAGTTATATTGCATTCGCTTTTTATTAGATTAATAACTAATCATCACAATGTCAATACAGATAACTAGAATTTTTTTAATGTATTTTCCTAAATTCTTCTATTCTGCTATACTCTATACCCCTCAAAAAAATAGATTACCAATGGTCCTTAACCTTGTCTTTATTCTTTACGGACCGTTTGTCATATCTTCCTAATATTTGCAATTTATTAAGTGAGAAATCAGATGGATACAAGTATGGGGCGTCTGCACTGACAAATAATATATCTTTTTTTTCTGCAAAATTAAATGTCTTGGACACTATGTCCATGAGTCTATGTCTATGTGACTAATACCCACCCGGCAGGTTGGATTCACAAAGTTTTATGAAATCCCAGCAAGTTCAGTTGGGAAAATATTACGCTGAACCTAACCTTTTCCTCCCATTTAGCTCCATTCATACATCACCGTTTGGAACAATTATCTTGTACACAATTCAGAATTGGATGGCCTTAGGCTTTGCTGTTAATATGCATGCTTGGAATAATAAAAGATGCAAAAACTCAGGAACACGCGGGATCGCAAGTGGGTGTGCTGGGATACCTATCAAATTTTATTAGTTAATACAAAATGTATAGTAATTCTACAAAAAGAGGATTCTCCAGGATCTTTGTTGAGACTTGAGATGTTTTGGGGTTTTTTATGGAAGTTTGGGGATGAAAAGGAGCAAAGCACATATTTTCTAGGGAAAGTGAACCGCTTCTCACCATGTCTGCCATCTGATTTATAAGAGGAAAATGGGAAATTATTTCAGAAAGGAAAAAGATAACCTTTGCATTTTTTTAACCATAATATTTGGAAATGTATCGGTTAAAATTAGCCTAAGACCTCATTACAGCTTCTCTGGTGGACTGCTGGAGTGAGCCCCCTTCACTAGATACTTAATCTGCATAACCAAAGGTTATTGGCACCTTTAAAATCTGATGTAATATACAGTCATCTAGTGGGACATCAGTAAGGATGCTCACTTCATCATATGGTGGTAACAAGTTCAGTAGCCCTGTACAATATAATGTACAATACAATACTGGAAAATGTGCTTTTCATGGATAACAAGGATCACGAGTCGGTGGTACCAGCATCGTGCGTGAGTCTAGATGTTTTTACCAGGTAGAATTGTCAGAGATCATTAGTTGGTTCGTAGATTAGACAGTAACACTTGGCTGTTACGTTTGATTGGGAGACGGGCAAGCTAGATACACCTCATTAGTGCTTAGTAAGAATTAGACACACAGGGGGTCTTTCGAGCCTGCGGTCAACAATCAACAGGCCATCGTTCACACGTTGCTGTGCTTAAGGGCAGCAATCAGAACGGTCATACGTGTGCCCGTCTCTTTCTCCGACTGCTTTATAGTTACAATGCATGAATAATCCTGGATGCCCATCATTTGTCTTCTTCTTTGTGTTCTATACTCGGAACATCCTGCTATAACCTTGACATTCACTGTACTAATATATATACTCTCTACTCATATATGACATGTATGTAAATATGTAGTTTAACTATATATTACTCTACAGATAATCACTTCTATAGCAAAGAGTAGTCTTCTGTATGGAGCTCTGTCCATATGACTGGTCCATGAATCACTCTACTAAACATATACAATGCTTAATACTGATATATTTGCTGCCAGACCCTTATTACCGATGGGATAGGGGTGCTAGTTAAGGAACGCTCGCCTAGTCTATAATTCCCATTTCCAGGGCTGCTTGTCCGCCGCTTTAACTCCGTAGCGGGTCGGAAAGCAAATTCTGAAATGAGATCCTGCTTGCAAGAGAAAACTAACGGGATTACGGTTATCCCCAACAGGACGCAGAGCTGTAAGCGAGCAGAGAGAATCGGATTTGGGATTCGTCCGTTAGATTAACTCGCAGGGACCGGCTTTCATCCTCCATCGCAAGATGTTCTTATGCACAGAGTTCTATTGTGTATGTATAAAGAAACACGTTTATCTTTATATGTATAAATGCCTATATAGACTTAAGCATTTTATAAGTCTATAATGCAAGAAGGCGGAAAAGCGTAACGCGCTCGTAATGAAATTGTAAGACTCTCCTTCGTATGTAACAGTATTAGCGCATTCTGTAATACCGTCCATAGCTGTGGGTTTAGAAAGAGGAAATAAAGAGTTAATTAGGGCATTATAGGCCCTTTGGGTACCTGTGATGACATTTTAGTAAAATTTCATGGGCATAATACATGATTTCTGAGAAGGTCCTAATACGTGATTCCTGAGACTCGTAATTAGGGTTCTTTATTCCTGGGTCAGGAGTCCAGAGGGGCTTCCCAGACGGGGGCTACAGTGCACCCATCACCTTGTGTGGCCTGGGACAGCTGCTTCTCTGGATGTTATATATATATTATGTCTCAATGGAGGTTAGAAATATAAACGTGCAAATTATTAAAAAATAATAAATGCTAATGGTCCAGGTCAGATTATGGAGCTCGGGGGCCCTGGATCACGTACATAAATAGAGCTCCTCTTTTCTTGCACCTAACTCTTTTTCCGCATCAACACAAATAACACATAATGAAAGTAAAATGAAACAAAAAGCAGTTTATTGGAGATTCCTCTGTGATGTCACACACTGTTCATGTTAAGCGCTGGCATCACGTTATGTCCCACTTAACCTAAGGCCTGGCCGCTGCACCCATGCAGACTGTAAAATAGGCGCCGTGCATGCGTACCCAATGAAGGGTTAATCTGCTGTGACATTGGACGTGACTGTTGCTAAATGGCACATAAACGCTGGTCAGGAATATCCAATCAGTACAAGCGGCAATAAATATAGCAGCGACCTAGGAATCTGAATTTTTAGGTATTTTATGCTTTTTAGGTTTTGCGCTCCCCTTTTCCGTTGAGGGGGTTTGGGCTCCAAAAAAGGGACTGTCCATCATAAAGAGGGGTATAAAGGAAACTACAATGAAATATAGCATTACTGCCGATTTGGCAGGTGCCGCAGCGAGGGGTGACTCACTCCCATTGTATTTCCCGGCAGGTCAGGCTGCACAGTCTATATTCAAAAGCCATTTGCACAGAATCACGTTGTTAGAAAAAGAACTAATCTGTGTATTTACATCTAGCTGCCATTATATAGTGCTTTCTGGCCGGTTATTATATACGTTTCTGGGTCTATATCAGGACTGTCAGGAATTCCAGTTTGTGGTTTGTGTGTGCGGCAGGGAGGCTCCAGCAGCTGGGGGTGTTACGATTCAATGTTCTCCATCATTACGAGGATAAAGTAGATGCTAAGCAGCTGATGATCGAGGGGAGAAATTCTGGATTTCATGGAGACTGTGTATTTCATATTGACAGACATAGTTGCCAACAGTACTTTTTAAACAGAGACAGTCCTGCCAGTGCTAACGATGCCCTGTTGGTAGTTAATTAGTCTCCATTAAGACTACTTTAATGAAGGTTTGTCTCCTTCACAGCTCTTTTCAAATCTTAATAAATAAGAGACTTCTGATCACAAGGTATCTAAAGTCATCATCAGTTGTGTTACAATTAGAATTATTTAATCAGTTTCCGGTCCTGTCCTCTTGCTTCTTCTCAACCTTCCTTAAAAAGGTTCCCTGAATCAATCGATAACAATGTGTGTTTCTTTGCTTCCAGATGTGGGACGTGGAGATCTCAGTTTTCATTTTCTAATCAAAAAGCAACCAGTACCCCTCCACCCTCCAGCCTGGATTGACTGGGGGGACCTGTGCTGTCCAATACCTTTGTAACACTACATGGTTTGTGACATCACTTATGTATCATGGACAGGGCCGGCCTTAGGGGTGTGCGACCTGTGCGACCGCACAGGGCGCCATGGTTGCAGGGGCGCCTGACCGGGACTTAGATTAAAGCATCGTTTTTTTTTTTTGTTTTTTTTTAAAACTTTATTTAACATCATTGATGTTAAATAAAGTTTAAAAAAAAAAAACGATGCTTTAATCTAAGTCCCGGTCAGGGGCGCCGAGCGGTTGCTCGTGAAGTTCTCGGCAACCGCTCGGCGCCCCTTACTCTCCGTGACCAGCATCTCATGTTGAGCGCCGGACTATACCGGCGCTCAACATGAAATGCCGGCAGAGCGAGAAGACGGATGCCTCCCGCTCTTACCGCAGGACTCCGGCAACAAGGTAAGTGGGGGGGGGTAGTTTGAAGGGGCAGAGGGGGGGGTAGTTTGAAGGGGCAGAGGGGGGGTAGTTTGAAGGGGCAGAGGGGGGGGTAGTTTGAAGGGGCAGAGGGGAGGGGTAGTTTGAAGGGGCAGAGGGGAGGGGTAGTTTGAAGGAGTAGAGGGGAGGGGTAGTTTGAGGGGGGGTAGTTTAAAGGGGCAGAGAGGGCGGGTAGTTTGAAGGGGCAGAGAGAGGGGGTAGTGAGGGGGGGGCAGAGAGGGGGGGTAGTGAGGGGGGGCAGTGAGGGGGGGCGCCAGAGGAGTAGTCCGCACAGGGCGCCACAACGCCTAAGGCCGGCTCTGATCATGGACACAGGGCTTAGACAACCCCTTATGAAAAAAGTTTTTCAACTGTTACTTTTTTCTCCCATGTAGTAAAAAACAAGGGTCACCGACCTGCTCTGATATAATTTAAAAGACCTTCCTCGCTGTAATGATTGGAGGAATATTGGAGGAAGCCAGATGGACAGTTTATCTGAAGAACCTTAATGGAAACATCAAACAGGTAGCCTCATTGATTAGGAATTTGTTTTTCAGACTAGGAATACTGCCCAAAAACATTGGGTGGTAAAAGCATAGATTTATGTAGAACAATCTATGCTCTGTATTCTTGTTGGATCAAAAAAGAAAAAAATAGGCAGGAAATCAAATAATGTTTTAATGTGTCTCACGGTAAGAGAATGCTAAGTAAGAATGTATTCAGCAAGAAATACTTACAGAAGGGAAATACAGAAGGGTTTATGTGAACTATGAGCCTGTAGCTCTTATACCAATTAAGCAGAAGAAATGTCTTCCATATTTTTTTACTTTAGAATTTCTTTTAGCCATTTTTGTGATTCTTGTAATTTAATAATAAATTAAATATTAGAAATGTTGTCTTCCTAGAAATCTCATAGTGCTACAATAGTATAGCTAGGTGGTGGTGGAACTTTGAGTTCCTTTACCTCAGCTCACTCTCCCGTCCCATTTGTTCATGGGCTGGAGGTTGACTTTGGTCTATTGTCCCTCCTTTGTGCAGGTCTGCACTGTGTTATGGACTCAGAGAGCCAGGTTATGATGTCATAGCCCTGTACTGTATAACATGGCAGGAGATAATATATAGATAATATAGTGATGGAATGACTGATGTTCTTGCCCCAGCTAGACCACCAATCGGTAACCCCTATCGCCTTCAGATCTCTGCACAGACGGTCGAACCAAGAGCCAAAAATATGACTCGGGGACTCATACTTGGTTTTAGACATAATGATTTTCTAGTACGTTTATCTGTGAGTAGTTATAAAGCTCTATAAAAGACAGAGCAGGGAATACACTTATAGTATCTCATATTTCATACGTATTAAGGAAGAGGACCTTGAATGTAGTTCTGAGACAAGAAGAACATAAAGGATTCAGGGTCAGATGTACAGCACTAAACTATCCATGCTCCTTACAAAATACTATATGTTTTAATAGTGAGTTGAAAGCTTTGAAGCAGCTAATCTGTACAATCCCATCCCCCCCCCAGAGCAAAACTGAAACTATTACCGCCTTCTCATAACGCAACAAGCGCAGAGCCCGGAGCTCGCACATCAATAGCACACAGCACCAAGTGGCACGTTCTGCACTGGCTTTGATCAGGGTTCAGGGAAAAAAATAGGTTGATTTTCTATGAACACAACATTGAGCAGAACAGAAGATCAAAGGGTATAAGGGTGAGAAAAACAGGGGGTGGGAGGTGGAGCGAGGTAGGGGGGGAGACAGATTGTTTTTTTTGCAGATGATGTAATGTCACATCACAACATCGGAGGCCAGGCCGGTGCTGAAGAAAACCTAAAATCTCATGTGGAATTGGAAACCAAGTATGACATCAAGAGAAACAATTGAGGTGAGGGTGTATGGTTAAGATTCCATGGACCCTATGCCAAGTAACAAATTATTGCCCCCCTTACACTTTTTTTACGATGTAAAAGAGCTGGATGTTCTACAAGCAAACATGAAACTATAATTCTTGTAGCTGTAGTACTCTAGCAATCAGAAAACAACGATGTAACAAGTCATCGGAGGCAGTAAACTCAGCTGAATACACCCGGTCAGGACTGTCCGGAAGAAATTGTGACAGTTGACTACAATGTAGCGGTACCAGGCCTAGACTATCCATCTGCAAACTTGGCAATTTCCTTTACCTTTACTGACACTCACAGGGCATGTCCTTAAATGAGAGGCTGGGGGGTGGATACACACGGTTGAGCAACAATTTAAATTGCCAGTCCACCCCTGAGCAGTACTGTAGGTTGTCGGGTTAATCGTCCTGTAGGATAAGGATGAATGTAAAGGTGGGGAGACGGGTGACATCACCGAGGCCCTCGTACTTATAAAATAAACATAGAATAACTCAGGAACCTTCTGATAACGTCAAAGTTCTTGCACAGATAATCCAGACTGTAAGAAGTTAAATAGCATCCTTTCAGTCTATCCTGGAGGGAATTTAGAATCTTCATATTCTGCTTCTGCTTTCTCTTCTTTCCTTTTTTCTTACTATTTCACACCAATTTTCACGCTGCTCGGCAAGGGAAAACAACACGATGAAAAGAAAAAAAAAAGGAAACAAACAAAAATGTATAAAAAATAATGGATCAAAAATTTGACATGCAGGAACAGAGCTTGAGGGTAACAAGGAGCAGCAAGAGATCCTTAACCCTTGCCAAGCTGTCTACATTGCATTTCTCTGGGAAATTTAGATGAAGGGCTTGGAGCAAACATAAGAGCAGTTTTTCTACAGGGAGTAGATGGATATTAAGCATTGCAACAGAACCTTCTTGACTAGTTTCTTGACTGGTTTCTAGTCAGTAGAACCTTGAAAACCAATAATAAAAAATTGTACCTTTGCCCTTCTGGCTACAGTCACATTATGCTCCCTAATAAGAAGGTTAATGTTTCCTCAAAAGCCGGCAATGGGTAGCAAACTCGTTTTGATAAAACCAACTCAACCAAGGTTGACAACTTAGATACTCATCTAGAATATGGCAGGTACGTACTTTCCATCCATGAATGCTAAAGGCATCCACATCCATCGCAACAAAGTTTCTTCTCTGACCTCACCTCACTTTGGAATGCATTATTATACCTCCAGCTTTTAAATTCTTCCTTGAAGGATACATTGTAGCCCAGCTTTTTTCCCTGATCAACATGGATACTAAATAAAGAACCCTAATTACCATATGGGGGATTGCAACGTGATGACTAATGCAGAATAAACTATTGATGGTGCTACACTCACATTTACATACACTAGTCTTTTATCAAAATGTGTAAATTGGTGCATCAGAGAATACTATGCTATATCTCTACAGCTTTTCATGACAAAAGACGTTGTGCTTTCTGACATAATGCAGAATCTATTCCGTGAATTTCCCTGTGTAATAACAATTGGGTTATACCGTGTATCACAGTTACCAACAGTAGTTAATGAAATGATGCGGAGCAGTTTAATGAATAAAATCATTCATAATAGAGCAGCTGAAACTGAGTGAGCATTCAGTGCACCTTATTCTCCACGCCAGTTGCTATATTTGAGGCCAAAAACATGAAAAAGAGGATGTTATGCGAAGACTAAATGGATCCTCAAAAATGATTGGCAGGAGATGAATATTACCCTTCATAATAAAGTATTTTACTAGCTGGCACTAGTTTTCCCCCTTATTCTCTGTTCAAAATAATCTGTTTGCAGGTATTAAAGATGCACCATGAATATTTTCCAGTGGTAGCAGCCATCTATATCACTTTGCAGGATTACCGTCCCATTGAGTTGTGCCTCACACTTGGTGGAAGCTGCGAGTTTGCCATCGCATTTCATTGACGTGCAGAACGTGCTTAAGTGGGAAACCATATATTTCTCAACAATTATACTTTTTAAAGAAAAAACATCCACTATAGATAATTTTAATAAATATACAACAATGCTAAAAGCTACAAGGCACTGTATAGATTAGGTAAGTAGTGTAAATATATTATTTTATGTATTTTATAATAATGTTATTATAATATCAATACATTTCTCGGTTTGTAAAGCATGCATTTGCCCTTTAGAAACTGTATATAGGCCAGATAATCATCAAAGGACCATTGAGAGGTGAGGATGCAGAGTTGGAGGCTCCTGATCGATCCCCCCTTAATCTATTGGTGTGCTGGTCTCAGTAGGAGAGAAATTTCAGATATTTTTTTTCCAGTTTACACCTGTTTTCACATTGATTTTTGATTATACATCTGGCAGGTTTTTTTTCAGCAAAGAGTTTTCTCTTAAGCAAACCACAAAACATCGAACTCTGACATCTTAGTGGAATCTCTGGGGGACAGGGGGCAAGAATATACTCCGGTGAAAAAACAAGAAGAGTTTGAAACAAGAAGAAGGGAGAAGTGTATGTAACAACAGGAGGATTACTGAGAAATGTTATAGGAGCATATTAAAGAACGACTTATACCGGACAATTGGAGAAGTGATTTAAAGTGTTTAAAGGCTTACAATTAATTGTGTAAGGGATGATAAGAAGAAGAGGAAAGGCTGTAGGTAGCAAGTTGAATGTGGAGCAATGGATCAAATGAAAGAAGGGGTTAATATATAATAATAAGTTATTATAACATTTCCACTGCTGCACGTTTAGGTACACCTCTATGTAGCATCATAATAGGGGCTACTGGGCTTAGACTCTAGGCATGGGGTGGCAATTCCAAGAGGCTGCCCTATTGATAAATAGGGTCAGTTGGGAAGATCAGTGATCTTACTGTATCTACTATGAAGCACTGTGATTGGCCAGCACGGGCTCCTTAGAAATGTACTCCATGTCGCACATGCAGCACTGTGGGATATGATATCATATACTGGCACACAGCGTGGAGGGTGTCTGGGGCACTACCCTGTGGGGGCTCATGGGTTTCCAGCCAAGAAATGCCTCTTGATTTAATGCATAAAGATCAAGTCTGTTGCAAAGCATTAAAGGGAGAACAATCGTCAGATACATTCAAATGGTTGCTATGGAGATTGCACTGCTTTTACCATTATGGAGCAGATTGGTAGCTCTGTGGGAAAGAAGAAGCATGAAAGATGGTTAAGACTTTTCTTTATCAGAAATTACCTTTTTTGTGCATTAAAAGGCTGGACATATGGAAGGCAATTGATACAAATTTGAGGCAAGATTCCTCCTGCCGACTGCAAAACACACAGCGCACATCACAAAAGGAAAATGCTCAGCAGGCCTGCCTTTCGGCCACACTGTGAATTACCCTGCTTTAAACAGCACTGGCTGCGTACAAAGTCAACGTTCTCCAAGGAGAGATCTGAAGACAAGAGCCTGATAATGATCTGATATCAGAAGCCTTTTGGCGTTTCAGCTGCCGGCCCGCTTGACGAGCCAAAGGTCAAAGGATCATGGAACAGCAACCGGGATCCCGTCCATGAATCACAACTCTACCTGTCCAAGCAGCAGAGGAAGGGTTAACTACCGCTAGGACACATCGATTTTTAAAGGGCAAAATATAGCAGAACGTCCTTGTAGTGGAGACACAGATAATAGCCATAAGATCAGATAAGCAAAATATTGCATTGCACTCATTCTGCCTGAAAATATTCGCTAAAAACTTTATGGCGAGACACCGCTGAGATTAGGGTAATAGAAAGCCATTGCTTTCATTTACTGTTAACTTTATCTCTTTAACTACCACTCTTCCTCGTTGCAATCCCAAAGTCGCTACAACCACAGAAAGCTGCCCTTAGGCCTAGTGCCTAAAGATGGCCCTGCGACTGCGGTAAATTCAGAAGGGATTAAATCATGTCAGGAGCATTCTTGCTTAAAAATGTTTTCCTATCAATATTTTATAAAAAAAATCATATTTAAAAGCAAAAAATGCCAAGCTAGACCTAAGTGTGGCGCTTTCACAGAGGAGAGGAAGAGGTGGCTCTTACTGAGACAAAATGGCTCCCAGCATGATGAAATTACAGGTCAATAAAACCTATAAAAAAATAAGTATGCACTTATATTTCCTATATCACCAAACTACATATCATCACTGATACACATTCACATTTCCCATGATAGGTTCCCTTTGTTATATACCGTATATTTATTTCTCTAGTAAATAGTGGTTTTTGAAGAAAAAAAAAAATGACCGCTGGCTTATACCTATAATCCTTTTATTACTTAATCGCCCGCTATTGCATTGTGGAGTAATTTGTCGCTCTTTTTCGCTGCCGGGGGTAAAATGTTTTATTTTATTTTGATTGTTGTTATGAGTATGCTGAAATGCATTTTTGTTCGGATGAATAATATGATAGTGGTTGTGATGTGGCTTAGGAATCAGTTATTTCTACAAAATATTATTTTCTTCGTTAATACCTTATTTCACTAAACCCGTGAATTGATTATTCAATTACATGTGTTCATACAGATGAATAAAGGTGAACCCATAACTCCACAGAGAGAATTAAATAATTTACTTTATGTTAGTTCCATTGTAGAATAAATGAAATCCTTTTGGGGTGTACTGTTTAAAAAAAAGTGGGGGTCCATGAGGCAGTCCAGTGAGGCCCATGACATGGTTTGGCTGGCTTGCCAATATATACTATTGCTTTCAAAGAGAGGGGTCCTTGGCAGACCAGGGGGGTGCATTATATGGTTTGGTTGGCTCCTAAAATCCCTTTGTGGCAGATTTGTAATTTGCATGGCGTGCTTTGGCTGGCTCGCCAATATATGTTTCTTTAAGGAGAAGATGGATTTTCAGGACACAAACCCTGATGTCAAATGTAATAAAAGGGTGACATCTACGTTCTCTTGTTTCTTCTTGTTGCACAACAGAAACGAGCGGGCCACCAGTTCCTTGAGACCAAGATCTCAATTGTAATTGTATCTCCCGCTCTAGGTATGCCATGGTCAACCAATATTTGCAGACAGCTTTATGAAAAGGTACAGCTGCTCCCTTATGAGAAACCAATAAACCTTAGCAGATCTGTTATTAAATTGTTTTCCTCTGAATCACATAAAAAAAACCCCAAAAAAACATGAACTTCTAAGAAGCTTTACGTTTCAACGGCCACAATCAGTTATGTGTCACATGGCTATTAGGCATTCCCTGAAAAATTATGGATTTGTTTTTCTGTGGAAAGATTGGGCCTTATACATTACTGGGAATGATGTGTCTAATACTGCAATCATTTAAATAGCACTGTTCAGCTGCCCCTGTCTGAATCAGATGCTGTTTTAGGACATAATACTACTGAACTATAATTCATGCAGGAGAGAAAATATCATCAGAATGTGCGTGAGGATGTACTTACACAGGTTTAACCAACGAACGCCAGGAATTTGTCACTCTAGGTTATTTATAATTAGCTTAATCAAAGCCTGCGCAGATAAGGGCAGGACGGAGGTGTGAGGTCAGCGAGAGCCGCTATCAATATTGATCCACTTCCAAGCTCTCCGGGGCTTTAGAGTTTTGCATTTGGGCTCTTGGCTTGGATTTTTACCCAAATGCTGACCGGGGTTAACCCATGCAGGTAATGCAGGACACTTTATTTTACTTTTTCGAAAATTAATTTAATTCATTCTCAGGCTGGAGGAATCATATATTCCAGCATGGAAATGCAAGATTGACAAACTCGATTCTCGAGGGCCGCAATCCTGCCAGAGGTCTGTGATTATTTGAATGAACCTGGAATAAAAAAGATATTATGAATCGATGAACAATGAACAATTCTGAACAGCAAGAGGGCCTGCGGATCCTCCGGATGGGACTTCCTCGCTCTAAATGGCCCAATCGTGTATACGAGCATCAAGTGGACACTCGAGACCAAGTCCGGTTGTAGGAATTGTCTTGCCGAATCAGGGCTGTTGTAAGCTACAAATTAAAAGGCCATGCCCTGTTTGATCCTTCTTTACATTGCAGAGGGTCCAGTAGACACTTCCAGATATAACCAGAAGGGTCAGCCTAATGCTAAGACGGAATCTTATGGCACCATTAAAACTGTAATGGGCTCACCTCAGAGGGAACAATAAGAGGAATGCCTGGTTAAAATATTTCATGGAGTCTACACTCATTGTTATGGATCAGCTTCCCTGCAGAGGTGTATCGGGTGTGCAATAGAAAGTGGGTGCAAAACGTTATAAGAAAGATAGCAAACGTATACGTGTTAATGGTATTACCGTATAGGAATGTATATACAGTGACATAAACTAGGCTTACATTTATCGAAAGGACAAAACGAAACAAAATGTCTTTTGTATGAGCTTTAAAAACACTAAATATTCAATTTTTTATTAGCATTTGCATTGTACGTTCTACCTAAGGTGAATTATAAAATGTTTCAACA
This sequence comes from Spea bombifrons, assembly GCF_027358695.1. Lineage (NCBI taxonomy): Eukaryota > Metazoa > Chordata > Amphibia > Anura > Pelobatidae > Spea > Spea bombifrons. The sequence continues at coordinate 25,258,929 of NC_071099.1, read as the reverse complement.
GTCGTAAAATGTTCCTGAATATAAAAACCGCCAACAATGAAATAGAGACTGAGGTTATGTATGAGGGAAGCAAACGTTATAAAGAAAATTTATGTATAATACAAAGCGTTATGTTGTGGTCAGAATGACTACGCAGATTGGCCATAAAAATCAGCGAGACGGTTCGGCTGGCCAGCTTTAGACGGAATATTTTGCAGGTGCACGCGGGAATTTAGAAACAGCCACCTAAAGATCGTGTCCAGGTAGTGTCACGCACGACGATGACATGTGACAATGGCATGGAGTGTAAAAGTAACTTTCACCGAAGAAGGAGGCTCTGTCCCCAGAAGGCTTAAACATAACACGTCCACCCGGGCTAAAGGTCAGCCGAGAAAGAACATCCAGTGTGATGTGGCCTGGGGCTGTGACAGCTATGTGGCCACAATCTAAATTCTGCTGCTTCCTTCTCCGGCACTTACACAGACAGACGGGACTTTGACTCTTTAACCAGAGATGCTTATAAAAAAATGCATCACTGACATTCTGATTTATTAATGTGGTCCTACGGGGGTGGATTTTTTTTTTTTTTTTTTTAGTTGTCCCAGGTCAAAGGGGGACTTTGGACAGTTCTCAGACTTCACAAACATCAAGATGGATAGATCTACCCTTTGAACTTGAATACAATGAAACATGAAGGGTGGCCCAGCATGATGCATTTTTATATACATATATATCTCTATTTAAAAGAGCAATTGTGGTTATGCTAACAGAGCAATTTTTAAGATGCTTCAAATGTATATTCCTCCCAACATTTCAAATGGGCAAAGAATGATACTTTGCTGTAGATGGTTGGTTGGAGATATGTCTTGGAGGCTTCATCAATTCTCTTTATATATAGCCTAGTAGTGTAATTTCTAACCCATATTCTGCTGTTCCTATTAACATTATTGTGGCTTTTAGGGCTGCAGAACCCTGTGATACCCTCATACCCAGCAAACATTCTGAGGTCCTAGAAAAGGACTAGGGGATGAAAGAGGGACACATAGCTTTAGAGGGTCCGTCCTTCCTAAACAGGGACACTTAGGAGCTCTGTATTTCCCTGACGCTTCAGAAGTCCTTGTCACATGTCGACTACATTTTATGAAACGGTCTCTTCTCACCAGCCTCTGAGATACCCTTACATGGAGAAAGAAAGACCAAGCCAAATAGTCCAATAAAATTATGGCCCTATAGCTAATAAACCCCTCCTCTTTCTTTACATATAACTACTCCTTCTTATAACCCCTCCCCTATAGATTACAACCCCCTCCCATTTTTATACCAATAACCCCTCCTCCTCATACTGTTCCTACAACCATTGTCTACAGTCCCAGAAACCAGTCCGTCCAAGCTCTATTTCACAAGCTTAACCATTTCATGTTTAATCAAGGTAAGCGTAACCAGCATATAGCTTAATAGAAGAAATCTGTGGGGTAGAAAAGCACAGCTTGCTCCTGGTGATTAGAATGTCTCGTACTACAAGGCATCTCTTTAATCCCATTTGGGCTGTCACCCCTCATACAGGTGATTCATGTATTTCATTGTATCGTACAGCGTTCCTGTGCTTTGTGAAATTAAAGTGAAGCCTGTAACACAACAGTCAGCAAAGAAGGAAATAAAGCATCAATCTCTGCGCCGGACCCCCCGAGCTCAGAGCGAGGCTCCCCAAGGGAGGGCCGGCATCTTTTATTTTTCACTCTGGCTGAGAAGTGGCTGATTGAAAATTGCAGCCTGCGGGGCCGTGAAGCACGTCACCGCTTTATTCAGCGGGGAAAACACTGATTTATAGAGAATATCTAACAAGACCCTATTAGCAAAGCACTCATACAGGAGGAAATGTTAAAAATGTCTACTTAACCCTTGTGCCAGCCAACAAAGACTGCTGGTTAAAACCAACCACCACCTACTGGGGAAAAGGGAAAAATTCAGAATGATACATTGTGACACTGATAAAAGCTTAGTCAATGGATCGAAGAAATGTTTTTACATTGTATTAACAGCTCTCTGTAGCTGATGTATCAATTTTGAATAATTTACTGCTTTTTCATGGGTTCTCAGTAATTCTTCCTCTAATACCCCCACCTACCAGAATCTATTACATTGTGCAGCAAGACCCACATGGATTTATTGGCACATCGCCTTTAAAGCAACATGAAAACCTTTAAACTCCTCGTAGAAGCCAATATTGTATTGATGGTGGAAAGCCACGCTGTTGTACTAGGATTCATCCCAGCTATTGGTGCGTTGGTGCACTTTATTTTAAGCAATTTGAGCAAACTGTTGTTTAGGAAGTGTGAATGGGTGGCAGGGGGTGAACCTACACCCTCCTTCTCTAAGAAAACACACTCTAATGGAATTAGAATCCATTGGCTATAGAGAGAATCCAAGGACAGGTTATTGTAGCGATTCGCTAATGGTGGCATCATAAAACCGATGACTAGTCAGGAGGTAAAAGGATTGTGAATGAAGTCACCTGTGCTCAAGCTTGGATTTTAGCTGTGATATAGTAATGATACGCTTCAAAGGTATGTTGCCCTAAAAAATATTGGAAAGCAGTCATGGGTGATCCAATATTTATGGTGTCCTACTAGAACAATTTCAGTGGGCATATGCCTAATATGAATGATGGATTTAATTATAATCTTAATCCTTCTCCCACATAAAATGAATGGTGAGGATGTTACAAAGATTATGGCAAGTGCAAAAAAAAGATCAGGCCCCTTCCAAGCATATGGTTCTTTTAAACTTTCTTCTTATCCTCTAACTCTCCAGCTGTAGCTGAACTATAGCTTTCATGGTTCTCAAACAGCCTTTAGATGGTTAAAAGCTGGCTGATGACTGTAGGAGTTGTCATCTGAGATTTACCAGTTGTTTCATTTTGCTATTTATTATAAAAAATGCACCCTTTAATTGCATCGTGCTCTTGCCTTGTCACCTTTCTCGCCTTTGCACTCCCGGTTGGTTCATGATTCATTCCGCTTTTGGCTTATAAATAATGGAGAAACTATAGTGGCTTAAGTGTATGGAGCTAGAGGGTGATGTTTAATTAGGTACCAAATGAAAGAGCTCTCTTCACTCTCTGTTCTAAGTGATTGAGAGCCAAGAGGCTGTGTGAACGACAGGGAGATAAATCTTAAGAGAAGGAAAGCAATGGACGTCTGTATGTCACCAAAGGGTTAAGAATGGAGTTGTACCAGGGTCCTCAAATTTGTTTTGCAAAAATGTTCATGGTTTTCAATTGAAAATCTTTAATTCTTGTCATGGTTGTTAAAGTTGCCACTGGTACCAGCTTCCGGGAGATTTTAATATCATACGTTCCCATAGCGTTCGTCCCAGTGGTTGGGTTCTGCCCGGAATGCTGATGTTTTTTAAGGACACATTACATACGGCAATCCCAAAAATCAGAGATACATACATTTACATCCTGAGACTTCATATCAGTCAAGAGAAGACTACTTTAGAACTCCGAGTATCATTTACAACTGTAACTATTTGTAAAGTCTGGTCAAAAAATTGAATCAATCATTGAGAACCATTATGGAAGCCCAACTCACATCCCAACCATTTGCTTGAAATTATTCATATTCCCCTTCGAATGCTACATTCTCAACTCTTTTCCATTAGTAGTATCACACGTTCCTCAAAGGTAGATGGACACAGAATAGTTAGATGTGGCCACCATCACCGAAGACATATGGTCAAGAGATGGTTCATGGTTATTTAAGGTTTCCATTCCCTTGGTCTGTTCAAACTTTGCAACTGTGGAAAATGTTTAATAACAGTGGGGTATGAGTTCTGAATTGTCAGCTAAATGTGATGGTGTCCCTGAAGTACTGGAGGCGAGTTTAATTTAGTTGGGGCAAGAAGATTAATAATTTAGGGTTTATGTAGAGCCAACCCTAGGGGAACATAAATCAAGACCACACTGTGGGTTACTCAATGATAAATGAATTTGATAATTGATTGCAACTGATACGGACTCATATAACCTAGGTTTTAATGGTCAGAATCCTTTTTGAAGGACAAGTGTCATGCGGATGGAGGGTAATGTAGAACATGTGTTTTTCTACAGCTGCATTCTGTAATTGTGTCTTTATAAACATAACAAATGTGTGTCTGTGTATAAATGTGTATTTTTTTCTTTGTGTATTCTGCACAGTGTATTACTTACTCCCCTACATACAACACTTTAATCTACAGTAATCAGCCCCCTCCCAATTCCCCGGTTCGGCTGCCTTGGTGGAATTGACTGATACATAATTTACAGCTAGCTGGAGACATCATTTAACATGAGTCATTTTAATGCAGCAATATTTCTGAAGCTCTCTTGTTAGAGAGGCAGCTGTATATCTTCTGCTTTCATTGTCAGAACTCAGTTTCCTTCCATTCTAGCGCTCTCCTTCTCCCCCGCCACAAAATATGGAGTAATAGATGTGTCAATAAGCTATAATAGCGCCAACCCAACCCAAGGTTGTATATAAACTCCTGCTAAACTAATATATGTTGGCCAACTTTGAGACAAAGATGTCACTTATTGAAAGACTTAAGTGGACATCGCATTTCAAAGCAGGGCTTGGTCGGGCCAAAGGACGTGGTGGTCTGGGGCTCTTCATCTGTATTTTAATTCTAGGTCAAAATCATCTCGATATGTAAGAACATCTATGAAGTGCAGTTCTAAAGTTTTAACTGGGAAGCAATCCTCGTGGAATCTTCTTGCTCATTGCCCCGCATGTAGGACTTTGCTGAATTGCTAGACACTCACCTCAACTTCTTTGGCCCATGACTAGAAAATTGGGTCTCAATGACATCACCCATTGGGTGTGCCAGACCATAAATCAGTTAAAGTGCTCACAAGCCACTTCTAATGGTGGTATAACGTTGTCAGAGCTTTGGCAACTATCTCTCTGCTCTGACACATTGAACCCATTGGGCATATTTCTGGCTCGCTGTCAGCTTCAATAAGTCAAAGACAAGTTGGATATATAAATTTAGGAAGAAAAGAAACTCTGGTCTGCCTCTAATTAATGCAACAGGAAAGTATAGAAGGATCATTATTTAATAATATGACACACATTTAAAATATATATTACCATAATAAAACTATTTGCTAGGCTGCCAAGCACATTTTCAGCGGATACAGTGTTAATGCAAGAAAAAAAGTTACCATGATTTGACTTTCTCATCTTATTCCCGGATGGTTCGGAAAGACATAAGTCCTACTTAATAGTGACTGATGAGACCTATGTGGGTAGGTGGTACTAATGATGAAAGCCAAGTTGGTGACCATCACTAATAATGGATGGATCATCATCATTAATGATATAAACCATCTAGTTGGTCATTGGTCTCTGAGAAAGCCTTTTTGGTTAATCACCAATAATGCTGTAGTCTCGAGTTATAACGGAGCTCTCTCATAGACAAAAAAAAATCACAAAAAATTGCTTAATGATCTACACGCATTGTTATAGCTTTTCAGCAACTTACATATATAGTCATGAAGCCACCTAAAACTTTTTGAAGGACCCTACTCCTAGCCACGCCAAGAACCTTCCCCTAAGAGTTTCAGGGATGAATGTTGGGAGAGAGCTCTTGTCAGTGATAACCAGCCTTGTGGTGTCATCTAAAACCATTAGGACTATGAGTTCCATCACCTTATAACCTAGAATAGAAGAGAATGCCCAGCAACACTTTGAATTCCCCAACTGAATCTCAACATTCTATCGACTCCTTCTAAATCCTACAATGCTCTCTAATCTTCCTATTGACTTTAGCTCCTCGTATTGACAATCTCTAACTCTCACTGTTTCTGCCAAGCTGCCAAACACAAAGTACAAGGCCTCTGCATTGCGATGAGGAGTACTGGTACTTAAAGGATCAGCGAAGGCTTAAAATAGCCTGGATCAAGAGAAAACATGCTTCACTTCTTCACAGGAAAGTTTTTTTTCCCTTAGCACCACGATAAACATAAGTCTTTCCAGAGCAGAAATAAACACCTACGGAGACCAAGCTCATTCTGTGCCAGGTTCATTAATGCTGAACGTATTGTAAAAATAATTTTTGGAGACAGGTCGGTTTCAGATGGCCAGGAGAATGGTCAGAATGTATTGGCAACTTAGCGTTTATCGATGATCATCATCTAGCATTCAATACTTGTCTTGTAGAAGGCATACAAGGACAAGGAGGAAAAGATGAAACTGCTTCTCTTCCATGTTGCGCAGCAAGGAACCGCTGATTGCCACAAAAATATTTGTATAACTGCTCGTAAGCCCGGTAATCAGAAACTGCAGCTTTTCAGGCAATCACTTAACACAGCGCCTAACAGATAACCCTGTTTAGCTTGTCACGTCTTGTAACGAAAGGAAAAACTCCAACCTCTTTCAGTGCTACAGATAAAAACCAAGCCACGCACTTTATCATGAGCGTACGCCGGCCCTACTCGCCTGCACGCCGGCCGGCGATGCCTTCGCTACATCAATAACAATAAAAGGTGCACACGTTTATTAGCGGGGCTATTCCCAAGCCCCGGAGGAATATTCCAAGGCAAGTGCATCCCTAAAAGATTAAACACAGCTGTCATAAGAAGATGCAGAGAGCAGCATTTAGGAGCGTGTATGTACAACAGGACGGCGGCTATCATTTCAAAAGTATTTGCTTCTCCACTACTCATCACAGCTGAACAGGCGTATAGGACATAAATTGTATAGATACAAAAAGGCATTTTCATCAGGGGGAATAGAACAGTGGGTAGCCATAGTCCAGCTGGGGCATTTCTCATCATATAAGATAGAATGGTTATGTTAGTTGGATACATACACATTTTACAGTCATGGAATGGAAACAGAATCTGCCGGCAGATGAGATCCATACAGCCCATCTAGTCTGCCGGTTTTTACTGCTGTAAAGACCCAAACCTTAATCGCTCCCTATATCCATATGCCTACCCCATACATGTTTAAATTCCCTCTACCACTTCTACTGGGAGGCTGTTCCATTTACCTGCCACCCTCTTAGTAAAATAAAACTTCCTTACATAGGCTGGTTATTCTTCCTTACATAAAGTTATTTTAGGATACTATATGCCTAAGTTGAGAAACCTATTAGCTTTAAGATACACCATGCTGTCAAGGCTGGCAGTGAAAAGAAGAACACTCATAGGAAGACAGATTGACTGGTTTAATTAATTAGCGTTAGATCTCAATGACTGGCTTGGTCTCATTTATCGGATGATAACCTTCTCTGTTAAGCAGTCTTACTCATTGTACGTTAACGTCATTCATTGGAGCACAGCTTGACTGTTAGGTCATTATACTTGATGGGAACATATTTTGAAAGATGAGAACCCTAAATTAATTCGGTTGAGCTTTATGACCTTGGAGTCAGTCGTCCCACCTCGCTGTTTCCAAGACCTATTTAGGGTATTGATTGATATGCAATACTGGGTTATACTTATAACTAAGAAAGTTGTGGTGTGTATAGGTCAAGTTAGAAGGTAGTAGAGGTGGAACAATGGACATCGAGCCAGTAGACATCTTTTCCAAAAAATATATAAAAATAAGATACGTGTAATCATAGGAATTTTCCTAAGAGAGGTGATAGGTTAATAATGTATGCGATAGATATCTTCGTTTATGACATCATCCTACACGCTACATATCTCAACATTCTATCAAATGTCCTGCAAATCACCGTGAGTATCCTGCTATGGACGCTATGTTAAATTAGATTGTCCACGGAGGCGATCTGTCTGTGTATCAGTTTGTCAGTGCTCACGACAGTATGGATTAATATCCCACGCTCCGCGCTGGAGATAATAGCCAGGTTACTGTGTCTAGATATTATTCTTGGTTTGCTACGCCAATTACATTTTCATAACATCCGGGATCTCTTTAATCTCCTTTAGGGGAGAATGGATTTTTTTTTTACACTGATTCAGTCCAGTATTAAAAGCAGTTTATGAAAAATGAATAGTCTTAGGGTGAGTACCCAGGCTTAATTTTGTTAAAATAAAATTTCTTATTGTTTATGGTATGACAGCGCCCGGCAATACAATCTGTCTCAATAATAACCGGAGAAGAAATTGGAAAATTGAAATATTCATTGTAATGATATTAAGTAGCACTGCTGGTGATTTGTATCTACGTTGGATTTGTTCCCGGCAGCCTGCTTTCTTATTTAGGAAGAAACCAGCAGGATGGAACCTTACACCCTCCTAGGATTTAGAGTGTAAGCTCTTGGAACAAGTTACACTGGAGTTTTGGTGTTAATTGCTTTAAGAACTAATGTAACATGTGCTTATTTAATCTTTTTGGGATATGATTACCATTTATGAATGGTAGTTACAGCAGGTCTGAAATTCCCTGTTGGGTGGTAGGAGCTGATACATAAAAGAGTTATTTGAACATCTCAGTGTAAGCCCACTGTCCATGGTGCTGAAACCTCTACAATGTTCTCTTCTCATTCTTTCTTTTAGTTCCCTCCCTTTTTCATTCTCTTACCTTGTATTCTTTTTCTTTACCTGAGAGGGTGGTAGATAAGTGGAACAGTCTCCCAGAAGAAGTCTAATACCATAAGGGGATTTAACCAGGCAGACTATGTGAACCAAATGGGTCTGATCTGCTGTTAAATTCAATGTTTCTACCACCCCTCTTTCTCTGTGTTACACAGAGCTGTATCTCCTATGTTGTCCTTCTTATGTATTAATGGGATAGCGTCTATTCCAATTTCACTCCTCATCTCCCTCTCTCATTCTTCCATATGTCTCTCCCCCCCCTCCACCATCTCTTCTGGCTAATCTCTCTATTCATTGTTTTTGTGCTCTCTTTTCTTGCTTCATTGTTCCATCGCTGTAAGCCTCTTTGCTCTCGGCCTTTAACCTCCCCATGCGTCCGTGTGTCACCTCCAAGCTTTTCCTCTCCTTCGGTCTCTCCCTCCCCTCTTCCTCTCCTCCATTTTTGTATTTCACTTTCCTCTACTCCCCTTTCCTGTGCTCTTGATCCGTTTCTTTCACTCTTTTTTGATAACTCGCTCCATACCTCTCTGTACCAGAATAACACAAAGGGAAGGTATCTGTTTGGCAGGCTGAAAAAATGAGGCTATTTTGTATGAGCAGTGAGAGCAGCAAAGCCATAAACATGCTCATTGTATACAGACAATAGCACAGAAAAAGAAATGACATTTAGGGAAATGCTACAATCATTTGTAAGTGTTAATATCCTGCAATTCACCATCCATTATCCACACACTGTTTCCTTGCAGCATCCAGTAGGGTGTCAGATCTCCGAAAAATACTTTAAGTGGGTAACGTGCGGCATTATTCAATGCCCTTCAACATACTAACAAATCGTCAGCTCTGTGGTTCAGGACACAAATTATACAGGTAATGTTCAGCATCATTCAATGCCCTGTAACATACTGCCTACCTAACAAACTGTCAGCTCTGTGGTTCAGGACACATTTTATACAAGCAACGTGCATCACCATCCAATGCCCTCTAATATACTACCTACCTAACAAATTGTCAGCTCTGTGGTTCAGGACACATATTATACAAGCAACGTGCATCACCATCCAATGCCCTCTAATATACTACCTACCTAACAAATTGTCAGCTCTGTGGTTCAGGACACATTTTATACAGGTAACGTGCCTAACAATACAATGCCCTCTACAATACTACCTACCTAACAAATTGTCAGCTCTGTGGTTCGGGACACATATTACACACCTCCTATTTTTAGAGAGGACCAGCAAAAAATAATATATAAAAACAATATAAAATTGAAAATAAAATAAAAATGTCTACATTATGTCGACCTGTCCATCACGTTGTGGTATCATAGTCTAATCAACCATTTTCCAATGCAGTTCTTGCATATGGTGCATCATCATGGTGATGTCATAAATAGGCAGCAGGGCAGACGCATTTAATAATAAAAGTTATCTTATTCTTCATTCTTTACAATTAAACAAACATGTAGAATTCTCTCTTATTGAGTATGTAAAAAAGGGACATTTTTTTAAAAAAACCTGAACTGAATAAACGTTACATGCATCTGAATAGAATTTCCAATGCATTTAAAGTACTAATTGAAGTTTTGCCTTTTTTTTTTTTATTTTCATGTCTCTTTACAGACTCCCTGTTTTATGCTACAGAACAATTGATGCGGAGCCTTTCTGCATAGCTGCACACGGTGCTTATGTGTTTTCAGCGGCTGTAAAGCATTTTGCTCATTTATTACTAGGAGTTTCTCAAAGGGAGTGAAAAGGGAAGAAATTCAATTTTCAGGAGAGCTGCGACGGCAAAGAAAATGGATTTCTTTGCATAATCTTCGTGCAAATTTTAATTTTTAGCGTTTCCGCATTAATATTGCATTTAACTATAGGATGAACGAAGATCAGAACTCTCCAAAGGTTCATTGTACGTTAAAGGGACACTCCAGCCATCATATCCACTAACGAGTATCAGAGCTACAAGGTCCTTTTCAAATTTCCTAGTGTCCCACATACAAAACCCCCCATACGTATTTGCCATGCAAGAGATATGTTTTCCTTAACCCCTTAAGGACAATGGGCGGTCCCTAAACCCATTGAAAACAATGCATTTTGAGCCCGTACATGTACGGGCTTTGTCATTAAGGGGTTAAAGGTGATATACTTACCATCAGTGAGCTCCAGCTCTTCGAACACTGTGGTCAAGGGTCTAATTAGACCCACGTGCACATGCACGGAAATCCCTCCCATGGGATTGTTTTCTTGCCACTTCAATCAACCAATCAGTGGTGTGAATCATTGGCCCACGAAAGCAGCGGGAAGCTGCAGCTTCTCCATAAGGAAAGTGATGTGAAGAATGCATATGAAAGAGCATACAAAGTACTTATTATTCAGGCTAAAAAAATCATAAGCAAGAGTTAAATATTACTATCCAGAATGGTGAGGGCGAGGAGGTTGTGTTATTGCTGAAATATGCAGACACTTTCATGCCAGCTACCCATCTGCCCTGTCGTTGAGTGACAGTCCTTTCCACCAGCTGCCAATCTCTCTATCTTACTGTGTCAAGAATGTCAATCAACCGCAGGATTGCCAAACAGACTTCTCTCCCTTTCGGATGTGAAGTGATGCTGTGCAGGCCAGAGCGGATAATTAGTGTGCTTGCATGGTGGCCTTGGCAAATGGAAATGTAGGATTATCTTCCTGGTGTCTCACTTTACTTGTTTTTCGGATCTGATGAAATGTCTGTGGAAACCGGGTTAATACCTTGTGTTCTGAGCTACATAAAGACCTAAGTCCATCAAGTTCAACCCTTCAACCCAACCTTTTAAAACCCCCTTAATTAACCTACTTTGAAATATGCCATCAGGGGGAAAGATTCCTTCTTGACTACAAAAGGCAATTCAATTTCTCCTTGGATCAAGAAGCTCTCAAATATTAATTCTCTTTATAGCCCTAAAGGTGCTGAATATATCCTACTAGGTAGAGTCAGCAGTTTTGAGAGTGTCTACTTCGTGGTCACCTTGCAGTTGCATAAAGTCTACCAGCCATGCCTTTATGCAGTGTGTAGTATGTAGTACTACCTGCGACTGATTCACAAGGACCCAATGACACCAAAGTTGTTCAAGACCTTTACCTCGTTGTCCCAAAGCCATTCTAGATATTGATGAAGTTACATGCATTGAGTGCAATTCGAGGGAACAGGAGGGTGCGGCTATCCACAGCCATGGCATTGCCTATTTATCTGGTGGTCTAGTAGGTGGACAAGGAGATCTAAGTTATACATTCTCACGGTTCTCACTAGTAAATATGTTGGTACAGACTCAATGAACCATGCCCTGGCAGCAGGTCTCCTTTCTAGATGGCCAACAATGTTTGCCTTGGACACTCCCTATGTTGAGCATGGAAAATAAATTGCTGGAACAACATAGCAGCTCCTTTTTCCATATTCTCTGCCTCTTTCCACCTTTTCTAATGAGGACACACCAATCCACTTATCCAATGATATTCCCAAACATGATCATTACAGAAGTACTTGTTTGGAGTTCATCCATATCCATATTTTGACCCATAATGTATCATAATTATTATTTTTACACCTTCTCTGTAAAGGTTTTTTGTTCTCCCCTCTAAATATGTCCTCAAACCTTATACTGACCCACAGTAATGACACACAAGTTTAGATTCTACCTAAAAGCAAACAGATACAGTTCCTATCCTAAGATGGATAAGGGGTTAATCACCTCTGGACGTTATCACGCCTGGACTCTCTAGAAGCAAGCAGCTATTTCACAATGAAAAACCAGATCTTAAATCTTCTGCCAGCAAAGCGATTCAGCTGTCAGAGGCCTGATCTAGGACAGGAGACACCTGCTTGGCACTCATAATTTTCCCTGGCTTTTAGCAGCCAAAAGGCTGTCACATCTGTCACCTTATAGGAGGAGCTATGCCTTTGTATACCTCCAGCGACAGCGGCTATTCCCCTGCATTCCATTATCGACATATACATTCCTATACTGAAGGCTAAGATAATAAGACTAGGAAGCTGTGTATTCCAATTAATTATTCTATACACTCTTCCTGGGCGTCAAGCTGTGTTTGCTTGATACATGCTGTTCTGTGTGCTATACATTAACACACTGAACTTGAGATATGCTGGCTTTAATTGCACCTCCCCCAACACATTAATAAGGTTTTGGTAGCAGTATAAACTGCTTTGTGTGCCCACTATGTAGGAGGTGAGAGTAGGTTCTCACCCTATTGAGAGTGTGCCTTGACGTGGCGGGTGAGCTTAATTATGCTTTGGCCAATTCATATAACCAAAACCTCTCATTTATATTATGTTTACATATTTGTTGCCAACTTTATTAGGGTAAGAAGCGCAGACAGTATTTTGTTTTTTGTATACATTGTACAGCCAATACACTGTTTCTTGCAGCATGCTTACACCTGTTTGGTAGGCCTCGTATTACACATTTGTATTATTTGAGCCTGTGACTAGCTTAGCGCACCGACATTTTTTCTTTTTATTCCACGTACACCCTGTGCCGTGTTAAACACACACACCATCTATCATGCTGCAGGTACATATAGATAAGGCATGCATTTTTCATAAGCTCCCTGCATTAAGAAGACATATTGGTTTCATGGAGGCATGGCATTTTCTAGAGGTTACCAATACAAGGTTTTCTGCCTGATACATATGAAAGGCTGTTCTAAAACTATTACTCCAGGGTTCCCAAGGTCCTAAGGGTCTACTGGATTCAATACTGGAACCACCCAATGGGGCAGGAATTGTGGGGCAATAAGAGTGTCCTATTGGTGGAGTGACCTTAGACCTTCTATGGAAATTCCTAATCGAGTTAACCACCTGGCGTCCCTTTCATATTGCAGGAATTAGAAGGTGACAGATGAGGAATTATTGTAAATGTGCCATATGTTATCAAACTCATATGTGTAACATGTTGGCAATCTGCCATGTTAGATGTAGTCGTGCCAGATTGCATGTTAGACAATGACGCTATTCTATATTCGCACATACATCTGGAAGCTGCATAGATAAACCACATGTTGCAGCCACAATCCAGTGGTACATGTTTAGCAGATAGTTCCATATTACGTATGGACACATCAGCTGTATGTTATATAGACACAAATTCTATCTTACCCATATCACATGTAGCAGATAATACAGAATCCCCGTTTCACATATTACATGTGTGATATACAACACTTGGAACCAATACGCAGGTTGCGTGGCTTTGTTGGTTTAGACTGATCTAGGAGTTTCATTCCAGGAACTGACCACTGGAACAGAGATACAAAAGGTCAGCACTGTGGTTAAATGGCTCGTGGAGTGAGATAATTAAGTCTTAACATGTCAGCTTTTAAATGAAGCTCTGTAGCTGCAGCCTCTGAAATTAATAAGTAAAAATTATACTAAAGTGCAGGAGTTTTCTGATCTCTCTGAACATGTTCTCCAGATAGTCCACTTCTCTTTGTTATCTTCCTAGAGATGGTTCCATATTGGACCAGCTAAAACCGAAGCAATACCAAAATCACAATGCCATTAGATCTGTTCCCCTTATTGCACGTCCTTCTCCTGAGGATGCGTGCCAAGTAGGGTTGCTGAGAAATTACCATTTGGATTGCGATGACTTGAAGATTTTGTGCCACCAGGAGAAAAAGTAAACATGTTCTTCATGGAGGACCAGTAGTAGATACTTTCTGACATACATCAGTGGCCTTTCCACCCCTTTAGTAACTTTGTGTACTGCATAGGTCCAGCTAGAACACAGCGATCTTATTTTTACAAAGTTTGCTTGCCAAACGTGTTTTGGGTCTGATCAGTGGGCACCTTGGTGTTTCTCTTGGGTTGAACGTTACGTTTCACATTCTCAAAGGTGTCCTACAAAAACCGCTTGTTGAACACACATTCGACACTGAATAAGACCTCAGTCGTCACAATCAGATGTCAGGATTTTGCTTTTATAAGGAACTGGCATTGCGGCCGACCCTTAATGACTGTAAGAGGTGTGGGTGAGTGCCATTGTCTCCTACGTCTGGGAAGACATTCAGGTGATTAGTAGTTGTCATATGGAGAGGGATTCAGTGCCATGGGGCATCGCCAGCTCGTCCGTACACTCTGCCAGTAATCTCTGCCAGCCTGCTGTTCCTGCCAATAATGTAACATATACTGTAGACACGGACACCTTTTACACGTCTCCTGGCACATGGGACCAGCAATAGTTAGCAATTTAATCTTCTCTGCTGCTTTACAATAAGCACAAAAAGGCTGCTTCCAGGGGATAATATGGGCACGCCATGGAAGGTTTCAGGGCTAATGGTATTCATGGCGTTCATTTTACAGATCTGCACGGTCAATAAACCTATGTGATGGCAATATATGCTTATAACAAACCCTCTCATGCATATAGCAGCCATCTTCCTGTTTTCAGGATTTAAATAGTTATTCCTCCCCGTTACGTTATTCTTTAAGGTATAAGTGGTGGTATGGGGGACTTCAATGCCGAAAAGTCATTGTTAAGATAAAAGTTCAAATTTCAGTTGCTTGGTTCATAAATAGTAGTGTTTTTAGAGCTGAGGATTCTGGGTACTGGCGTGCCATAGAGATACCCTTTGATGGTTGGACAGACCCTTACTAATATACAATCTATTGGCTGGCTTGTGGCTTTGATTGATTTTAATTCCCACCCCAAAGCAATCTAATAGATTGCAAACTCACACGTTAACTAGTGGACAGCGCTACGGAATCTGTTGGTGCTATATAAATAACTTTACTATCCACTTAGATGTCAGACTAAATATCATCCTACAAACCATCCATGGTAGTTTTAACCCCTTCTGATAATGAGAGGCTTATGGTACCCATTTGTTTGCCAGTTTGGGAAGCACCAGGTCCCAGTCCTGAATATACCAAACATCCTTCGCTGTTGGTAAAAAGGACAGAAAACAGCTATTTCTATTATTCAACGCATATCGGCTTAGCAGAGATTGACCTTCACAGTGGCCTCCCAACTGTCCGCCGGGCCCCGCGCCTCATTGTTATGCTAATCAGAAGGAGTGCGTTAATAATGAGGATAGGCGTTTGGAAGGGGGGTAGATGTGCACAGTTGTAGATCAGCTCAGGGATCAGTCTAATGAAAGCACTGATTCCGATTCTGCTGCATGCTAAACACGCCAACCGCATGGGCGCGAAAACAAAAGGGCAGCGGGCGCTGCCAACTTCCAAATGGGTCTGGCGCCTTGCCAGATGTCCCCCTGCCAAGCGCATGCTCGTGAGTCAGCAAGCTGCAGCGCCAGCAAGTGCAAAGTCACTCGATCTTGTCACACGCTTGCTAACTTTCTAGAAGAGTGGTGCTGAGATATTCCATGGTGTAGTACAACATGGGAAAAAGAGGGGTATCAATGGTGGGAAGATATGGTAGGTCGTTTATAGTGGAGGGATAAGGATAGAAGCATCTCCTGGCAGCACCCTCAGCCACCCCTTCCACGGCAGCTGGCCGGAATATGACATCATATCCCCCTGCATTCGTGGCTCAGGTCAATACCCCCCCCCCAAAAAAAAATGGTCAAGATAGCCAACCAAGGGGATGCTGGTGCTGCTGAACACTGTACTAGCTGTACTAACCCTTAGATCATACTACCTATCATGGAAGTAATAATCCCCTGTAGCTGACTGCCTACGTCTCCTGGCATTGATAGTGTTAACATTTTGTTCCACTTTCGCGTGTGCCCTATACATATAGATAGCAAGCGGTTGAGATAAATTCACTGTCATGAAGCCGTTTGTGAGAGTGATTGTTTAAAAGATGGATACACACAGCAAGTGCCATGAAGATTTATATACCGGCTGTGCCGCTGCTCACGGAGCGTGTACACCTGCCAGATTACCGCGCGCTGCAGCAATGTCCAGCACAAGCAGACGGTGGGCACTTAACGAGCAAATGGCACAGACATCACGTGATGCAGAGCCGATTCCCAGCAGAGGTGGTACTGCATTACCCATAAAATAAATTCAAGGCAGGGTATAAAAGAAGAACACAAAATAAAATACGGTTTCAGCCGTCAGCTTTGTTTTTTGGACGCATTGAACTGCGCCCCAGGATCTGATTCAGGAAATCAGTAGGATTTGTTTGATGATGTTCTGAGCCTGTGGATCACTAATAGATAATTTAATATTAATACAAAATCACAATCATTTTCAACTTATTATTTTACCGAGTTACATTTTCTGCCCCTGATGCTCCTGTTTTTTAGGAGCTCAGAATATCTGCTGGGTATGGATCTATTACAGGGTTCTACAGCCCTAAAAGCCCCAACAATGTGTATAGAAACATCAGGAAATGGGTTTATTCTTATTCTTTTACTCTCAATCACATACATGTCATGTCTCATTGGTATTCCCCATATTTTCTGATTTATTAACCTGTGAGATACTGTTTGAGAATTTATCCCTATGCCACTATTTTGGTCTTATGTACCCCCTGCTTTTCTCCTTCTTTCTCCCCCTGCCCCTGTCAACCTTTTCTCTGTCCACTACCATGATATATTAGTTCAATTTGCTTGGAAATTACAAAATTCCAAGTCAAGTCAAGCTAGAATTTGGATTAATGGATAGGGCTTGGGACATATTTAACATGCACATTTATTACATTAGTCTTTTAAATTCACATCTTTGTTCCATTTAGGTTTTTGTACATTCACGGCTTGGGTCGACTTAATTATAAGTCAGCGAAGTCACTGCAGGGCGCAGACACATTAAATGTATATGTTTCCCCAAGGCCAGTCTCACTGGGAAGAGGGGCCAGAGAATGAATCATTCACGACTCTACTTAGCTCCAAATAGAATCTTAGACAAACACAAAAGAAAAGGAACTGTTCCAGGTCAACAAAATCAATGTATTTATTCAATAAGACATGCAACAGACAGAATTCACACTAAGTAAGTAAATCACACGTGTCGAAGAAAACCATGTTGAGAAATAAATCAGTTGACTCGCTCTTGGCACATGAATCCAGCGTTTTTTCCCAGTCTGTAGCAAGTCGAAGGCCACCATCCTAATCTCTGAAATTGTCTAAATAAGGAAGCATGGTCCTACAAGAACTGGCTGTAGAAAGTATTGATGTAAAGGGGTCGAAAGTGGAACGTTACCAGTGTTTGAAGATTCAATCCGACTCCGTTTCTTAAAGATGACGTAAAGTTTAAGAGAGATTTATAGAGTTAGGAGATGAAGTTGCGTAGCATCACTACTTCCTTAATCACAAGGCCCATCGCATTGGTGTCCAGTATGACGTGACCGGTGGACAATCCACCAACTGGTGAGGGAAGTTCAAAGACGAGGGGGTAATAATAGGAGGAGAAAAAGGAGAGACAGGAGGGTATTGGCAAAGATCAGCGAAGGAGCAGGGCCCCCTCGACGTGGTATGGTTGACGGTATTTCCTGGGTCAGACAACCCTAAATACCTCACAGCCAGGATGTCGTCAACTCTTGTCGCCATCTTGTTTTATAGCGCCGAGAAGATAGGCGTTTTCTTTAAACAGCCGCAAGGTTCCTGTTTTGTTTGTCTTGATTAGCCGCTAGGCAAAGAGACAGGTTATAAAGGCTTAAGTAATAATCACTGAAGCATCAGCAGTTTTGGTTGAAAGCTCTCTTCGACAATATGTCTGGGCTTTTTAACAGAAGTGCTCCTTGATGTGTGTTTTGATGTTGTGTTTGATGGTCCCCATGTATTATCCACCATCCTAATGATTTCTGTATGACTCAGAGCATTCTTTAAATCTAATTTAACTTGTTAAAGTTGTTAAGCCAAGTTTCAGTTCCTGTTGCTGTTGTTCAGTGTCGGTATCTTGGTTATAATAGAGAATTTATCTTTATTTCATATACGAGAGACAAATGCTTATTTTTGGACATTACCAAGAGCTTTTTTTCTATTTTTTTCTCGCGATGAACGTTTTAATTATTATATTAATGTCTTTATGATTTAGGAGATTCATTTAGACAACTGGTGTAGGCCTTTATTTAGACTGGAAGGCAGTCTCTTGGCATGGAGATAAGACAGAGGTGATCCATCTAAGACTGAAGTCGAGGTAGTGGAAACGATCGTGTAACAGATCGAAAAATTTAATTTACTATGAATTATTTTTAGGGTATTTTGCACTAATTTGAGTTAAGACTTCATGAAAGGAAAAAGATGAAAACACAATACTTAAATCAGATTAGGGTGCACAAAGATGTTTTGTCCTAATAAATTATAAAATGCATTTTGTGGGATTTTCTAGTAAGAAAAAAATAAGAAAAAAATAAGAAGTACATGAACAGATCTGGCAAACATACAGCCAGGCAAATGTCAAAACCAAGTTCACTGTCAGGGCAGATAGAGTAGTAAGGGCACGAGGGTCAAGGTAGAAGTTTGTCATCAGCTGAAATATTAACAGGAAACAGTAAGAAAAGTTACAGCATAAACAGGAAGTAACGGGAGGACAAAATGAAGGACAAAACAAGGACTAAGGAGGGATAAAATCAGGTCAGGGGGCAAGACAAGGTCATTCTTAAATGCATGTAGAAACCTAATACAGTAAGACCAAGGGAAAGGGCAATAAACATAGAGTTACAGGGGCAGACAGCAATTATCCAGCACTGGGAGATAGTAATTGTAAGTGACTGACTTTATATAAACCATTAATGTGTCAGATACACCGCGGATGAGCTGCTAATTGACGAGTTAATGAGAAGTCTACAGATCTTCTTTTAGGCATCTTTATTGACAAACAGCTTACATTATGACTCGACAGCAAAGAACAGAGTTGGCGACATAGGAATGGTACAAGCGGAGACACAGAATGGACTCGGGGAGTTTTAAACTAAGTTTTTAAACTTAAATCGAAGGGGGGCCGCTAGATTACATTTCAAATATTATCCCTCTAAAAGTAATTTGCAATCAGTGGTGATATAGTGACTAGTGGCAACAAAATAACTTTTTAGCAGAGTAAAGATATTCTGAATGAAGCCACCTGTATTCAAGCCATTTTATGTGCTGTGATATAGCAGATATAGCAGTGTGCTGTGATATAGCAGTGAGAAAAGAACCAATTGTGATGATCAGATATCAGCGTAGAATATAAAGTCAACTCCAAACCCTGAGACTCTGCCCCTTCACCCTGAGATTGGGACCGGGGCAAACCCTGATGGTTCAAAATTACATTTATAGAGAGCTGTGCCACCGGATGCTCAGATTCTTCTCACTTCATCCAAACACATATGGATGAAGATCTTCTCTACAAAGAAAGATGTAGAGAAAAAAGGAGCAGCATAATTTAATCAGGTGGAGTAAGGATGAGGCGAGACAATGAAAAGCCCTTGGGTGATGGATATAAAAAAGTGTAGTGGAGAGATAAATGCTTGTGGGGTAGTCCCTCGGAACTCACGTGGTTAAGTTCTAATTACTCTTGAGCAGCAGGGTGTCTTCACATACACTCCCTGGGTTTCACAGCACGACTGGTAAACAATATTTAATTTTGCTTCTTAGTGAAATGAAATTTTCAATCTGTTACTCGTTCGCTCCTTGTATTGAAGGAGATTTTGAAAGATATGCTAATTACCTTATGTAGATCTGGAAAGTGAAACGAGTGGATTTGTGAGGGCAAAGTTAGGACGGTTGGCAAATTGACACAATACCTAATCCAATATTTACTCATTGGATGTGTCCTTCTGCCTGCCGCTAATTACCGACGTGTCAGCAAGATACCAGAAGTTTACTGCGCAGCAAAGCAGGAGTGCATACCAAAGTGATGCACATGCTGGGATAGTGTCTTGATTTGCCCCTTCCTCTGGCTATTACAGCTAATTACCGTTCCTCTGGGGCAGGGCTTTGTTTTCTGGGTGGAGCTTAGTGGTGTTTTGTTTCGCTTCTCCCATACTTCCCGCCCCCAGGCATGTTTCTTTTGATACTTATCGAATATGTGTGAGCCATCCCCATATGGGCCCTTCCTGATCTGGCTCTGCTCCTCCTCTAGGGAGCAGGAACGTGGGATTAGTTCCCGTCCAGCATGGCATAATCCTAATGATTGTGCACATTTTGGGACATTGCCACCAGGTAATATGTGTGAACCATATCACTACGGGCCTGATACCAAAACCTGAAATGCTCACTAGCTCACACACACTAGTTATAAGTGACTTTTTATTTTAATGTATTTTTTTGTATTAAGCATTCCTTGTTTAAGAGGTCACACCCTTACCTGCCTTTAAAAAATGCCCCTACATTAAATTTAAAAATCTGATCAGTTTCAGCCAGAATAATGTTCCCAGTTGAGGAGGGAAAAACGGCAAAGCAGAAATATAATACATCAAAAAAGTGTCAAAACCCCATCAAAACTGTCAGTCTGTATCAAGGTAACTGTGCAGAGTAAATAATCCAAACTAAACAAGGGGAGCTGGGGAGCGTGAAATGGCTGGAAGAAATATGTAAAACTTTCTTCAGTGTGTATTTGCAATGTGCTTAGTAATCTCCAATATTATTAGTTTCTAGATACAGGCTTTCAGTAATCTAAAAATAGTATATATATATATATATATATATATATATATATATTATTTTTCTCTAAGTAAAAGTCATTTAAACATGAAAATGGCACATGTTTATCGTGTTTTTAATACAGCTGCAACTAATACCACTTGTAGAAGATAGTATGCCACTTATCAGGTGGGCACCACACAGGCATATAGAGGTCCCAAGTCTCCCAACTTTCTCTGCCAACCACTTCCGTTTCCCTGTCTCTATTTCACAGCTAAGCTTCTTCTCTTGCATCTTCTTCATCCACTTCTGCCTGTGTCTTCTTTCTTCGTTTACTTCTCTATTAAACAGGCCACCTGGTGCACTTCCACAAAAGGGTGGAGCCTCTGGGCACACCCTATCCTATGATTGGAGGAAAAAGTGCCAGGTAGACTTTGTACGCCCTTGGTCCAAGGTCATCTCCTGCCTAACTTGGTGGGTAAACTCAGAGAGGTTTCTTACAACCTTGGATTTCATGGAAAACCATAACAAATCCATGGATTGCTGTCCCGTGATAAAAAATCACAAGATGCTGGAATTTACCCTAAAATTCAGCCTGAGATTACCCCAAACTAGTGTTACCTGGGACTCAACTAAATTATCTAACTAGTTTTCAATGTAAATTATCTTCAATATCCTCCTGATTGTATAACTTCTATAAGCATAAAGTTGACATTGTGAAGAAACTTATTTTTAAATAGGTTTAAAACCCTGTCTCGGCCTGGAGACTTTAACATTTCAGTGACCTTAAAAAATGTCCTCTGTTTCTTTAGGGGGATCTGGTATTCTCGTGCATTTGCTTAAGCGTTTGATAAGGTTATTTAAAAAAAAAAAAACTAAAAAAGTAAACGGGTAAATATTTATTATTAGTTTTTCATTTACATTCCAGAGTTAAATTGTTAGAATGGTGGAACATGTCTAAAGATTTGAAGGTGTTTATAGGTAGATGGTACATGTTCTGTTGACAGGTATACATAGACCAATTTTAGATGGTTTGGTGGAAAGGACAATAGGTTGTCAAAATCTGTGGCCCTAATATGTTGCCATAGTAAGGTGCAGAGTTATGACATCATAACCAGGAACCCTAATTTTCTTACAAGCATGGGCCAACAAAGAAGGAAACAAAAAGGGGAAATGTCAGGAAGAGTTAATCGACATCAACGGGCCTGACTTTGATGTAATTTTTTCATCTGAAAAATGAACATGATATTTTTTTAACTGATGACTTTAAATTGAGGCAACATTGCCCATTAGGATGTGACATGATATGCAATGTATCTATTTTGGGAGACCAGCATGGCTTCAGCGTGATTATTCAAATATAAAAAGAGGAAAGTGAGAGAATTATCACGTTTAAAACCCACTAATGGGGGTTTCTGTGTTTGACTTCAAACGTATTTCCAGTTCTATGAGGCAGAAATGTTACAGCATCAATGATGCAGAAATTCACAAGTGTCCAAGCATAGAAACGAAGAAATATCCTTACATAGGACGTACTGTTATTAAAATGGTAATAATGGGGATATTGCAGATAAGAATTCTCCAGCTTCCATATCCGAATGGCTTAAACTTGTATTATCATATCATTTTCCGCTAGAAGAATTCATACCAGCTCTGGACTTCTAAATGATTAGGAGAAGATATATGTTTTCTGATGGTATCTGCTTTTTACTCCCCTGCTAGAACCATCAAGAGTTTCCCATGGACAACCCCTTCATTAAGCATGGAGTAAAATAGAAAGCAATATCCAACACTTGAGGGACCTTTTTCTGATGCCCATCAATGTTGTCCATGTCTATTGCTCCTTTAAATATTCAGGATTATCAATTATGGGAGACATTAAATATTCCACCAGCCTTAGGAAACTCTTGTGGGAAAACATTTTTCCCATGTCTGAATTTTCACCACAGTTATGCGACCACTGGTGATATCTGTTTTGATCTTCTCAAAGCTTCCTGCTTTTCACATTGATCTTTATGAAATCCGCATTTTTTTTTATATTTCACCCAACTCTACTAATGCAAGAGAAGCTTGTGATGGATAATTTGATGTTAGCTCCTTGGTGGCTATAAGATAACATTCTGTCATCTGGACCACTCTTCCCTAATCAAGAGTTTTGTTCGTGGTGGATCTTGGATCTCCTTGCCTACTGTTTTGGCAAACCTTCCCCTCTTGATGTGGCAGGCATGGTGGGTTATGCTCTAGAAGAAAAGCTCTTCTAAGTTTTTTCTTTGTTTAAACCACTTGTAGGAACTTTCCTTGCAGCTCAATTCTATATAAAAAAAAATACCACCCATAAGCAACCTATCAAGTCTATATTCTATCTTCTGTGTCCCGATTCACAACTTCTACTCTCTGCTTTGAAATAATTCCCTTACTTGCTCAAAATTCTGTTGAGAGATCATTTTCCAGTATGATTATCACTGATCCCTCAACACCATCCACTTTAAACCATATTTATGTTCTGTATTAGTCTCCATGAGTCCAGATTGAGTGATGTATCCATGTATGGTGACCTTTTTTAAGTGCTCCCTTGGACCCTACATGCTTTCATTTTTCCCTTAGCTCACTCAGTTGAAAGCGCTTCTCACCAAATTGACAAATAACCTTCTTGTTTGTAAATCCCAAGTCCTTGACGCACCCCTCATTATACAGGAGCTGCAACCTTTGACATTGTAAAGCGCCTGCTTCTTTTAAGCACACTTCCTGGTCTTGGTATTCATGATTAACCGCAATCTTTCTCCTCTCTTAGTATTCATTGTGCGTTTCAGCGGCTAACCCATCATCCTAATCTGCTGATCTGTCTACCTGTTCGCAACACCATTGTATTATGTGATCTGTCTACTTTTCATCTTATAGTCACTAAACAATGATGCATCGTTTGCAAAATTCAAACCAATGTAAAAGTTCAAGGACATTCAGCCTTTGGGGCCAGTCTCATCTCAGCATGTCAATGGATGTACGTGGCGCTGCTTATGCTAACAACAGCAGAAAATTAACATTATTTTAAAAAGCATAAGACGATAATAAATTAAGTGTATCCCTCAAAGGGCACAGCCTATTATTTGAAGACAGCAGAACATTAAAGATAAAAAACACAAAACATGATGGCTAAAAGTAAACTTTTTGCTTACGTCTGAACTTTTGATGTAGGTAACACTTCATCCCAGGGAAACTCCCAAGCTAAGTGACTGGACTGCCAACAATAACAAATAGTGTATTGATGTCATGTGAAGGTCTACCAGCTTTACTTTGGTGAAGTTGAGACCTCATAGTATGGTCTTCTGACAGAAGACTCCCTCTTCACCCATTTTGGTTTGACTCTTTGCTCTTTACACATTTTATGTCTACTTGCTCCCTCTGCCGCAGAGTTCCAAGGTCTGTCCCGATATATATATATATATATATATATATATATATATATATATATTAATATGTATGTGTGTTTTCCGGACTGGAGGATGATGTGGATCTATAGTCTAATTATTATAACAATGTATCATAATCCTTATTGGTTATATTATAAATATCCGGTATATATTTGCATTTTTTTATGTGCTGTTTGGACTTGATCGGGGATTAATAAGAATGAAAGAAAAAAAAATTAGTGAAAATTAGCATAAAATATCCATGAAAATAAAAAAAATGTTGAATTTTATCATTTCATATTTTAACATAAGAAAAAAAAAAACTCTGCTGACACAATTAGACACGCAAAACTCCCAGCAGGCTCTGAATTAGCGGCATCCACACAACTCTGCGTGTGTCAAAATCTTTCAAAAAATGGCTTTATAAAAATTACTTACAAGCGGAGACCGTGTCAATTACTTAACATCTCTGCCAAGTATATTGGGCTTAAAACAGACATCAAAAGGAAAATGTCACTCTGCTTCTTCTCGAATTATTAGCTGTAAATGGAGTGAAATAACAATTTCGTGGTTATTTTGACACATTCTGGTGTAGAGAAGGAGATGAATTTTAATAGGATTTGACATAAATGTGAACAGCATGGAACATTTCACCGGACGAGCTCATACTTTGAATTGGACCGTCCATTGGTGACGAGTCGACAGTTGGTGGGTGTCGGTGGGTGTGGTAGTGGGCGGAGCCTTAACTGGCCTTCTAATTCTGGTGGGCTACAGCTCCCAGCATGCATTGTCTGTGTTTCCAGCATGCTAAAAGATAATACGGGGAACCAACTTCAAATTGATCGGACGTCTGAAATAGATTGGTTAATTGGGTTACTAGTCCTGTTATTGACTAAAAGCCTGCAAGTCGGCAGCAGTTACCATAATGTTCGGCGTTCAGCTTCTATTTAAAGAAATTAGAATCCTCCTAGGCGCTGTATGTGATAATGTATCGTGTTCTGTTTGTCCGAACTCTTAATATGATTAGAACTGCCTCTGACTACTTTCTGCACTCTAGTGCTCTAACCCCTTAACTAACCCTCAAATCAAGGGACCCCAAGGGCAGTGGCGTATTCTCGTCTAGGACGACTAAGCTGAAGACAGCAGGTCCAGAGGTGTTGCAGCCCCTCTGGTGCATAAGAGGGAGACAATTGCCATATTGGCCGATCAAACTCCCTGTAGCGCCACTGCTCAGTGGGCTGGTTGGCCATTCATAATACATAGTGAGCATACCTGAGAACTTTCCAGATTTGACACAAAGTCTCTGAGCGAATCACTGTTTCTTTAAGTCTTTACTTTTTTTTCAAAGGTTGGGCTGGTGGTGTTTGGGAGTTACGTGTGGGAATTATGGGAGATTAGTAATTACCCACAATAACCTCTTGTTTTACTATATAATTACCGCCTACAGTATCTAAATGACTGGTCCTACCGCTAATCTCTCCTATACATCTGTAGTTATAATTGCATCCATGCCCTTGTTGACCTTCTCCATCACCTGCCATAGCACACTATGGCTACCCTATAGCTTCCACCATCTCTGGCTACAATTCCTTCTCTGACTGCTTTGTTAAACGCGGTCTATATCCCAGCAATCCCCGTGATAATAGAAGAGAAGAGTTAATCCTCCGTTCTTCATCTCTCATACATTGCATTAAAGCCAGACCTTCGATCATGTCCCCCGCCTTTCCCTGTCTAACACTTTACTCCTGACAGCCATCCAGCTGGGGACTCCAACCTTCTCTGTGGGCAGCTAAAATGTAGCTTAATGTGCTCTACAGATCAAAACAGTACAAAAAAGAATGAAAAGCATCAGCGGACAGGACGCCCCATCCCTGCTTGCTTTCCCAAGGCTGCCGTAGCACACTGATTCATTACAAAATCCTAGCGTAGTATTACTGACTAATCCATAAATCCCAACTGCACAATATGTGACCTATTTGTAAATTGTGCCCCTTACAAATGTGATTGAACTTTCATTTTTCTCTCTCCCTTCCTACACTTCACTCACTTATTCATTCGCTTTCTGTCTCCCCCTCTCTAGTTTTTATCTACTCTATCTCTCTCTTACACTTGATTGCCCATCACTGGTTCTTCTTTTCCCATCCATAACCCCTTTCCATACCAGATTTTTCATGCATGTTACTTCAAATCATCCCCCTGGAGGGTTAATTCACTTAACACTTAGTTCCAGGTGACCTGGAGTAAGAGGGACATTTTAACCTGACCTTATCGACTGGAAAGGTCACCTTGGCTTGACCTTCATAGAAACATAAAAACATGGCACCCATTCGGCCGATCTAGTCTGCCCATTTTTTGTCATGTAAAGACTCAGGAGTCATATGCCTATTCTATGCATGTTTAAATTATTTTACTGTATTAGCCTCTACCCCTTCTGCTGGGAGTCTGTTCCATTTATCTACCAACTTCTCAGTAATTAAGCGTCCTTACATGACATCTAAGCCTCTGACCCTCTAGTTTTAGATTATGGCCTCTTCGTCTAACATCTCTCCTCATAGCGTCATCCTATGGTGTGGCTCTGAGGTGGTCCTGTTCAATGGAGCTTACAATCTAGAGTACTGTCGGAGTATTCTTCCTGGCTCTTATACACAAAGTGGGCAAACTGATGATCAAATATCATCATCCGTAGTCAACCACAAGCAGGCTGACATAGAAGAGAACAGCTTAGCACATTGGCTGGCTGATTTTGCTGGGAGTTTTCTAACAGCAGTTGGAGATCTTGGTCGATATAGTTAATAATATAATCCAATATTTGAACTCTAATCAATCACTGATATAAATGGTTCCCAGTATCCCTGTCCTTTATTTTACCCAAACGTACTGCTTTTTTAAAGAAAAATTTACATCCAGACCCCATTAACTCACTTGCCGCTGTTACAGGGCAAATAAATTCAGCTTCAGTACCAGAGACAGCAACCCTCACCTCCCCCTAATGTTGTAAATGTACACATCCATACTGGTTCACATCATACACAGTAAATACCAGTACAGAATAAAGGATTTACAGGAAATATCTCAGCAGCCAGTCCCCCCACCCTTCCGAGACTGGATCATTGCAATCATGCAGTTAATTAAAAGGATTGTGCCTGTTTATGCAACCATTTAATGAGTCCTGGATAGAACCAGGTGACACGGAGCAGGAATGTCAGGCTGCATCACTCCCCACATAAATATTGATCTTTCTGAGCAACAGAGACCTCCTGGGTAATTAACAAGGAGTTCGGACCAATGTGTGGGACACGAAGGTCAAGGGTCACTTTGTTACGTAGTTACCATACCCCTACCCCCCTTCCCTCTGGAAACAAGGTTTCCACATCACTTCTACAGAATATGCTTTGGGATTGGTGCGGAAGGCACAGAGAATGATGTTGTACACCTCCAAATGGGGGGTATAGATTTTCTTTTGGTGAGGGCAAAGAAAAAAACAAAGGCATAAGTCCAGGGATGACTTTTCCTTGGATTCTCACTGTGGAACTCTCTAGAGAGATGGAGATCAAGCATCCATGCGATGTATGTCTGTGGGCAAATGTGTGGGTGCTTATGTAAAAAGCAAACATGGCAGCCAATTTATCATCCCTACAACGTGAATGAATATTCAAGTATTTTAATAAACACTAGGTGCAAGGTATTCTGGGCAAATAAAGGACAAACTGAGGTTCACCATAACTTATGGTCCATGTAATACTGGTGGCCATGTGGTCCCTTTAACACTTGTGGAAATGTATATAGATGTATTGATCTGGCTACGTTTCACCAGTTCAGAAGATACCCAATGCATAGAAGACAGTTTGTATGTATATATATATATATATATCCATGACTGGCTCATGGTGTTTGCATCTACTTAGGGTTCTAGACCCCAGTCTAGATCCTCATTGATCTACCAATGCTTGTATCAAAACCGATTAATCCAATTAATTTGAAGGGATCCAGGTATCTTCCAACGTCATAGTTCTCATTAGAAAACGTATAATTATGTTTTTATTCCTCGGATGTTCTTGTCTGATGATCTTGTGGGGGTAGACTGTCTATAAATATCCAAAAAGGCCACCAAACGGAAAACTATTTAGAAAAGTCAATTAAGTTGTAATTTAAATCTCATTTCTAACAAATGAATATTGGGAAATTAATTGTATCATAAATACTCTCATAACCGGTGATAATCTAATACCAGCGCTCTGCAGGGTGCTGCTGCTGATTTTACAACCACGTCGAGGAATTTGTGTCTCATCAACATAAGAATTTGCTTTGCGGGCAGAGGATCATAGGAGCTGTAGTCCACTGCGCCAATTGTCTATTATTAATTATTACAATCTATTTTACACCGGATGGTATGACTTCTCAATAGCCTTGGAATATTAGTGGGAGCTGCATCTCAAAAGACTTCATTCCAATCACTGAGCTAAAGGGAGCTCTATAGGGTCAGCTAATTTACTTTATTCTTGCAACATTTGGAAACATCACTTAGGTGTTAGGTTCCCAGGGAGGTAATAGGGAAAGTCACACAAGAAGGCAGCTGACAGCCCCCGGAGATTCTCCCCAACTGGCTCATGATCCCCACTGCCCACAACTGGGCAACTATACAGTTCTGAAGGACAGAACCTGAAATCCAAAACTGTCCCACTAAAAACCAGGATACTTGAGAGGTACGTAACTTGTTGCGACCACAAACTGGAGAGACTCCATTATAAATCACTCCCAAATACGTTATCTGTTAAGCCCACTGTCAAACCTCTAAGTTCCTTCTCTCCTACTCTACTTTTCTCCTCCATTTCTCATGCAGATCTCCACACCCCTCCAATCTGTCACAGGCAGCCGCATTAAACAAAAGTTTAATTAAACATGCCCTCAGAAAATTATATTTAACTACACTTGTGTAAATATAGCTTTTCTGAACGGTACCTTTACAAGCCAGCAGCCTGAAGCATCAACATCGCGGAGGATGCTTAAGGTCTATGTGTCACCTTTGAGGTTTTTGCCTCATTAAGTTTAACTTTGGAAACTGACTACACTTTGTGTTATTAATTTTCTAACAGCTAAATAGTTTTGTTGATATTAAAGTTATTGGTTTGGGGGTCTTTTACGTCTGCGGAGCTCAACAAGTGCTGCATAGTAATACATTGCCTGTCCTGAACTCGGAAGCCACCGGGACACATCTTCTTCCTCAAAGAGGGAGCTCCCTGACTAGATTACTTATATGCTCCTTCTGGAAGTTATATACACCTTATTCTGGTGAGGATTGGCCAGTTCTGTATTAATGGCACTTTTTGTATATGAGGGGTCATCATGAATATGCTATTCTAAATACGTTTGTTCTCTGCCCTGTCCATTTTTAGGATGGTCTGTTCAAGCAAGCTAGAGTACAATTTACATATACAGGTGGCAGCAGGGCTAAATGAAAATGCTGAGATATGACATCATATTCCAGCTACTTCAGTTGCTTCTGTTGTGGACCTGTAAGGAGACATCTCATTGAACTTACACTGGATCAACAAATGGAGAGAAGAGGGGTAAGACCACCAAGATTCTTAGAACCCAGGGTTTCATGCAGTTGCGCCGACTGCAAACTTTGGTGACCACGTCAGCCATTTTCCTGGGCGACACATACTGTACTTTGCACATATTGTCGACCAACACGTGTAAAGTGCTGCCCCCTGCAGTAAGTGAGATGCATAAACCAATGAAAGGGGATTGGTTACACACCCCACATACGCGGACATTAAGATGAGAAATATATGTGTTTCCCCCCAAAAATGGCAGATGTGGTCATCTTCCTGCTATCGCCCGGCGCTGCTTTACATTACTCTGCGTTGCTTGTTGCATTGTGTGTTTTTCTGTATAATTGACTGCTCTGAGTTATTTCGTCTCCTATGATCTCTATGATTTATCATGCAGTATAATGAGAATGGAAGATGCAAGAACATGTTCTGAGCCTGAACTGCATGAGATTAATAGCGACAAAGCAAGTCGCTCACAGAATCACACACTGTGTATCAGTCACTGAAACACTCTGGATCCCTTATTGATTCACATGATAGATCATTTGCTAACTCACATATTGGATCCCTCAGTGACCTACACACTAGATCAAAGCTGGACAACTCTACTCCTAATGGTCCATAACATATTTTGGATATCCCAGTTTTAGCACAGCCATTTCAATCAAACATTACTTACTTGTTTTCATTCAAGGACATGCACAATTCCGGCCTGTTTGTGGCCCTCGAGGACTGGAGTTATGCAGCCCAGTTATATAGACTAGCATGTTGGATCCCTTACTGGATCCCTGATTGATTTGCATACTAGATCCATTTCTGGACCACAAAGGATCCCTTATTTTTTGCATGCCAAATCATTTAATTACTTACTCACTGGATCCTTTTCTGGCTTGCATGTTGGATTCTTCATTGACCTACACACTGAATCCCTTATTGATTTGTATACTAGATCCTTTAATGACTCACACACTAGATCCTTTATTGCCTTGCATGTTGGATTCCTCATTGACCTACACACATTGATCTACTCTTGAAGACCAGCATACTGGATCTCCCAGGAAACATCAGGGGAGGGAAGAGGGAGAGAAGGATTTGGATCCCTACGAGGCACTGGCCAAAGTAAGAAGGGACACTTGGTAGAGATTCTGTTTATCATGTATCAGTTTACTAATGTTTGTCTTATTTTATGTTTTGATAAAAGTGTGGGATCCACGCAGCACAGAAGAAGACAGGTCAGCTCTCAGGTACTCCATCGCTTCATAAATGGGAACCCACACTCGCGGGACGGGCAATTTCACTAGCCTTCTAGCCAAAAAGGAAACACACTTTGAGTAAAAGGTTTGATAACAATAGAATGCCAAGGATTAAACAAGGTCCTGGTATTCAGATCTCTTGTGGGTCTGTAATATCCATATACATTAGCACAGGCTCATTAATCAAAATGACAGCTAATAATTAACACACACATGCAAACACAGGCTTGTTGCCGGACCGTAAGGGTTGGAATTGAGTTAAAGGGAAAATATTGTCTTCAATTTTACATCAGTCCATGAAAAAAGAGAAGGTTATGTGTTTAGAACTTACAGGGACAAGACATTTCCTTTAAGTGAGAATCTATATATGCTACCATTAAAAAGTTTGGGGTCCCTTCATGGAAAACAAGAACATTTCTCACTGTAACATAATTGCAAAAGGGTTTTCTAACAATCAATTAGCCTTTTAAACTTAAACTTGAATTAGTGAACGCACCGTGACATTGTAACACAGAAGTGATGCGAGTGAAAATCAGCCTTTTCCAGCTCCAGTTATCATTTACAACATTAACACTGTCTGCGCTGGATCTATGATCAATTTCATATTCTTTTAATGGAATAAATTTGCTTTTCTTTCAAAAACAAGGACATTTCTAAATTAAGATAGTGTATATCTAAAAACAAAAATAAAAGAATGTGAAAAGGTCTGAGGATTCTATTTTGAATGCAGAATCTGGAGCTTGACTCATGCTTTTTACTCAAAGTGCTGGCTTCCGCCATTTACTCGTAACAACAGAGCAGAAATAAAAGAGGTTTGGTACAAAGGGTTGGGTAAAAACACACAATCAACACACTATATTTGTGTTATTTGCCTTCCAGCCTAAAAGTATGGATTTCTAAGAATTATTAATGTGGGTTTCTTTCTGATGGGCTTTTGGGTTGGACCATTGAACACGGCATGTGATATGAAAGGTTTTTTCTTTTTAAAATAGTTTATTATTATAGTTCCTATAAATGGCCATACTTATGGGTATTCTATAGGTAATCCAGGGTATGTGCGTATGACCAGAACAAACAGTATAATGTGCAGGAGACCTCTACACCTGAAGCTCCAGAGAAGGCTATTGGGCCATTAGACCACCAGGTATGGGGATCGTAGGGGATCAATCAACCACTGTTTTTAATTACCCCATAGCTGTTTAGGTGGATAAAATCCCACCTTCAATCTATTTGATGGAAGGGGGCAAATCTCGTGGCCCCCCATGATGTCAAAAGTTATTCAGATTTCTTTCATACAATCAGTATTACAACTGACCTGTCTTAATCATCAAGGCAACTATTACTAAACAGTCATGGTTATTGCCACTTGAGATGCAACTATTACTAAACAGTTACGGATGTTGCCACTTGAGATGCCCCACTTTATTTTGTTCCCTTTGATCTCCTAATTCCCAAGCCAGTTGTGTTTGAAAACAGATTGGCGAAGGCTGACTTGACCAGGAGAATACGTTGCCTCCATGATCTTATGTCCTATAGAGAAGCTGTTTATCAGGTCTATGCTCTACCAAAGCAGAGAATAGAGGGTTAAATGTTTGTTAGGTAAATGAAGGGGTATTATCTGGCGCATCCCGTTCATGGAGTTTCAGCCCGCAGGATTTAATGAGAGTAGATTGAATTCCAGCGTTCCTCAGACTATGACATACTTCTGACGAGCCGCGTCAGCCGTACTGATCAGTTCCTTTTATTTTCACCTTAATTGGTTCATTTGCTTCTGTTTGTAGCGCTGCGTTCCGACATCACTGTGCCTCTGTCACAAATAAATCTCCAGTTCTGTCCTTCTCTTCCTTTAAAAAAACGAAAAGATTCTTCATTTGTTTATCTGAATGTGCATGAGATAGCCCGACAATGAAGCGTTGGGTGGGAGAATTGCCTGCGCAGACAGTGATTCAAAATCTTTTTGAAGCTTAAGTCTTTTCTTGAAGCTTATAATGTGTCATCCGGGAAAAGATTCTTTTTTCCGCTCGTTCCCACTTTCTGAATAACCACAGGTGCTGTTTGATCCTTGGCCAGATTTCATATTCTAAAGTTTTCAAGAAAACTATTAAGAATGAGTAAATTATGCGGTACCACCTTGATACGTGAACCAGAGGTATTTAGCCGAGATTCTTGGTCTTCATGTTGATGTCCTTCTCAGGTCCTTCAAGACCTACCA
Source organism: Spea bombifrons (assembly GCF_027358695.1). Taxonomy (NCBI): domain Eukaryota; kingdom Metazoa; phylum Chordata; class Amphibia; order Anura; family Pelobatidae; genus Spea; species Spea bombifrons. The sequence goes on along the minus strand of NC_071099.1, from coordinate 25,225,460 downwards.
GGCAGCAGAACCCATGTGTTGGCAGTAGAAGCAGGTCTTCTGGGCAGTTGTAGAGAAAACAATACGGCTCATTTGCAGGGTCTTGTTTTCAGCTTTTTCCACCTAATAAAGTAGACAGCTAGTAGTACTAAGTACTACAGTTATGGGACATTCTCTGCCTTGGGGTATGGTACATGCAAAATCAATAGATAGGATGGGGCTGGCGTTAAGCCACATATTGCCCTGCCTTATAGAAAGTCTGATCTGCAAGCCATCTGGTATAGCAGGGTGTTATATTTTTTGGTCTGGTTTTTCTCTCCTTATCCCTCACACCCAATTCTCCATCTCAATAAACTGTAATTGTGCTAAATTAAAAGGAGAAAAAAAAAGAGAAACCACAAAAATAAATAAATAAAACTACATCATCCTGCTAATCACGACAGGATGGAGGCTGCTTCCCAGATGCATAATTGAAGTCTAGTGTTTCATTAGTCAAACACCTGCTCCACGGCTCCATATGGCGCTAGGTAAATAGTGTGTAATTGTGTACGGGCCGGACGTAGAGCGAATTTCAAGCAAAATGTCCCGGGGAGTGGGTCACCTTCCTGGGCCCGAGAAATAGGAGTGGGTCGCAGGGAAATGAACATCTTAAGTGCCATTAACCCTTCTTCTATCAACAAAACACACCTGGGGTTTTTTGTATCAAGAGGTACATTTAAAAAAACAATACTGGCATTGATTATGCAGATTTACTGTTAATTTGTTCTCCACTTTCTAGGACTTTTTTATTTAGTCTTGTGATTGCCTCTCGTACATGTTGTAAACTTTCCTAGTGGAGGCGTTCTCCATCAGGCAAACAATGCTTCTGCCACATGGTGCACCCAGCCCGGTATACAATATTTGCCTGGCTAAGCTATGATCCTATGAAGAAACATTGATGGATAGTGTGGATAACAGCTTCTTACAACAGAGGAGATTAATTGGCCTAATTTTTGTAGCACCTAAACGGTATGGTTCCCATGTTAAAATATTCCTCTATCCACTAATACCCTTTATATACTCATAAAGGAAGTCACCGGGGATCCGGTGCTCCGGTGCACTGATCTCCTTCTGCTCCTCACTGTTCGCATCCCATGGATGGATAAAAAAATCTACCCTCTTCTCCCCTCAACGCAAAGGTTATAGGGGGTACAGAATGATTGGTTCTGATCAGACATGTGCCCTGGTCGGTCTCCTGGACATGTGGCTGCATTCCCTGTAATAACTAGCCATGGCTACCTTGGTTTCCTGGCACTTTCCTGTATCCTTGGATTTATATAGTATATCACTGCTACAAAGCTGATCTGAAACTGAGATGTTACAATATCAGATGACAGCATTAACTGAGACTTTATGATATTACAAGACATAAAAAAGATCACTGTGAACGGGACAAGTAATTTATAGCAGGACCAGAGAGGTAATATCACTTTGTAGACAGCTGGTTAGACTTCACCTTCAAAGCTTTGCTCAATCCTGTCTACTGAAGACTAGAAAAGGATGCTTGTAGGAATATGATTAGTTACTAGCTCACTGGATCTCAGAACATTATAGCTGTGCGTTCATTGCAAAAAGACAAATTAATACTTCTTATGGCTACAGACTGAGTTCCAAGTTCTAGAACCCTCATGTTCTAAGTTTTGGTGGACTCCAACGAAGTGACATGTAGTGCTTGCTGAGGTCAAAGGGTGACCTAGGTTGGTTATGACATGAATTTTTCTATTGGTTGCTATGGTAATTCCACCACTTTGAATCTTAATAAGGAAAGTAGATATAATATTATTGGTCCAAGAGAAAAGTCTTTAGTAGAGGGGGATGCCACCTGTTGTGCCAACATTAACTTTTCAGTGGCCTCTTAATCAGATTAGGCCCACCGTGTCCACTTGGCATCCAGACTGATCTTGCTCCCTATTAAATAAATGTACATTTTTAAAAAAATCCTTATCCAAAAGAATATTTTAAAAAAAAATGTTAGGTATTTACCACCGAAAAGACCCCCAACAAGTACCATGGAGATTATGTTAATTACTGCCATTTTTTATCACAAATATAAACTTTGGGCATGTTATCAAGCATGTACATAACGTGTCCTGACGATGAATTTATTGATTCCAATTCCAGATAAATCCTTATCCAAAAAAAGTTTTTTTTAACGAATTGAGTTTCATTACTTATTTCTGTGGACATTTCTTGTTCATGCCAATCTTTGGAAAGTAAAAAAACAGGAATCCTAGCCCAGAGGCAAAAATAAAATCAAGGAGATTATGTTTAGGGTTTTCAATACTGACTTTATTTTTAAATCTCCCCCCACCGAACCATGTAACCAGAATGTGCTTAGAATTTCACAGAGGAACAGCAAAGATGATTGCTTGCGCTGAACACCAGGTTCACTGGAAAAGGTTAATCCTTAAAATAGATTTTCCAAGGGATTATCGCCCGTGTGGAATGATCTACGGGGCATACGGGGTTAATAACAATTTGGCTGTTTTCCGGCTTGTGTTTTTTTAATGTGGGGGGGTCAAAAAATCTACAGGCGCGCATGTGAAAGAGGGGAACATGACAGCGCAGAGACACCACCAATTAAAGACGGAAGGGACCCATTCCAATTCACAGCGGGGATGTGCGTATGTTATTACAGCAGCAGGCGCGTTCAGAAAGAGAGCGTGTCTGGAAGAGATTTTAAATGTACTACGAAGAATGGGATGGAGATGTGGTGGAAGAGAAAAGGGGATGAACTTAATGAGAGGACTGAGAAAAGAATAATAATAATACACAATCGGGTGGAATTCTCATTAGTACCTGCTTATATATATATTGAACTTACTGCTTTTCCATGGAGGTTCTAATATAATCACTGATTATTGGGTCTTATAGGAGGTAAGCCTTAATCCTCAGCGGCTTATTAAGATACAAAAGGGCCACTAGGCACGTGGATGTTGCCTACCGGCCCAAAAATGCACACGCGTTGAGACCCTCTTGCGTCATAGCTGCCCGCTATTGGTGCAGAGTCACGTAAGTGTATGTTAGCTGTGAATCCTTTATAACCCCTCACAGCTAACTAATCATGATATTCAAACAATTACTAATGGAATCCAAAAAATGTTAGAGACTCCATGTATTTTTTAGATTGTAAGCTTGTGAGAAGGTCCCTCTTTACCTAATGTGTTGATTTGTTGATTCTAGTTTTGTTAAATATATGGACCGTAAGAAGGCATTATTTTGCCCCGCATAAATAAAAAAATATTGATATCATCATTGAATACCTGTATTCAAGAAGGGTTTGGGCTGTGATATACTACTGTTCAAAAGTTTGGGGTCACTTAGCTGCACTTTTAAGTAAGTTAATATCAGAAGTAACTTAATAAAGAATTATTGAAAGCAAAACTGAGTCTTGCCCCCTCTCATATGGTCAGAGACTTTTGAATTTTGCACTGTACAGAATTGGTCTTACGTCACTTTTAGAGCCTTACCACTGATGACTGTGCCATCCAGGGGTAGGTAGCCATGGGCTAATCTGCCCCTGATATCAGCAGAGCTCCAAACTACTTCCCCATTAGATGAACACTGGCTTATTTTACTTCTATTCAGCTGCCCGTTCACCCAAAAGTTGTCTCTGTGGATAAATGCTCGCGGGCAGGTGTCATACAGCGATTCTTGTTTTATATAATTTATGCATTCATCTAATTTACATTTTATTGTATTATTTCTGAATATTTCACATGCTCCGATCCTTCTTGAATAATTAGAATGAATGCATAAATTTCCAATTACAATATGCAATTATACCCTATAATAAAAACACTTTAATTGTAAGGAGGGTGGCTTTGTAATGCTACGATCGTGTAATAAATATGCGATTATATCAGTAACAATCCCTCTTCTGAATCCCTCTACAGCCAGAGGGCCTGAAACGCATTAGTCTACAATGTGCTACAAACCACTTTGATTTTGTCTTTTAAAATATTTCTACTGCTGGAGAGATACTGTATAACAATGAATTCTATTGGGTATGTGGTCATGAGAAAAAAAAATATTGCATTTATTAAAAGATTGTGGCTCGCTCAGATGCTATAGACTATAATTCCCATCATCCTTCATCTTGAGGATCCGTTTGCAGGGAATGAATGGGTTCTGTAGCCCAAAAAGGCACAGTAATCTTCATCGAAACAGCTAAAAAAGTGTTTACAAAAATAAAATGCATTATTATTATTTCTTTAGCATGTAAATAAGTTTCATTAGGTCACAAGGGTTACTCGATAAATCCTGATCCTTAGATATGACTCTATCCTCACTAAATTATATATAAAAAAAGCCCCTCTTAGCCAGATATGTATTTACGCAACTGGAGCCAAGAAATCAACCTAAGACACCAGAGAATAGCCAATTTTCTTGTGAGCAATCCAGAAAATAATAGCTGATATATGAGGGTTCAAGGTAAAAAAGCATATTTTCTAGTTGCTGGTATAAATCATCTTAGATGTTCTTTAACCTTTTCTAAGTACTCCCTAAAACTCCATCCCCTAACTGCTCCTATAAATCTTCCCTCTTCAGACAGCTTCTCTAAATGGCATTTTTTAAATATTCACATGTGTGTGCTGTAATACCCATTTGTGAACACTAGGTGGTGCCCCTTTCTGCTGTTCTCCCATCATTTCCTCCCCCATTCTCCTTCTATCCATCCCTCCCCTTACCCCTGCTCCTGGCTCTATCAGCAGCAGCACCATTCCCCTGCTTCCCATCCATGAAGCAGCAAGTCTGAGGGGCAGGAGCTGCCGAATCACAGGCAAGAGTGAGCAAGCAAGCACAGAGCCAGGGGAGCTCCTATCTCCAGGAGTGCCAGGGCAAACAAGGAAACTTTACCCCCTCATCTGTTTTATTACCCATCCAGACAGCTGGGTGGCACATAAACTTTCTCCTGAAGAGTCTGGGCAAAGGGATGCGGGAGCTGGAGCAGGACTGTACATTAAACTCCAAACCCTTGAGGATGGGAGTAAACCCCTAAAGTAACAAGTGAACCCCCATCTTGGTACCTTATCTGATTGCACTGGAAACCTGTTAGAATTTGGGGGTTATCTGTCCCCCCCACAAAGTGCCCACCATCTGTAAGACCTGCGGACCAAGTTCACTGTAGGTAGTGGGCACCTGTGAGCTCACACTCAGGATTATAATGGGGACATTTACTGGAGGATACTGGCAGAGCTGGATGTGGATGGCAGTTTTGGGAGTGCTGTGCCCAGCCTGGGCTCAAGGTTGGTACCTTGTTCCTAGTTTTTTTGATTGCAATGTAGGCACCAGCCACTCATTTAGTGCCCCCTTGGGTGGCATTCACACACACACACACATACACTGTATGTGTTAAAGGGCCTTCCCACATGTGAAAGGCTGCAGGGACCACAAGGGACAACTCCAGCTTAATGAAGGACTGCTCTGTTACTTTGTATCAACACATTATGTGCATGAGTGTAAATTTCATGTTTCCCCTGTGCATGCTAAGCCATGCTTAGACAAAGTAACCCTTTAAGCGACGTATTAGAAAGATGTATAAATATCATTATTAGAGTGCATGCCCCCCACTATACATAGTGTATATAAAAATATGCATTATATGTGTTTATAAACATTATGTTTTTATAGAATGTTTATAAATGTAATTTCATTGTTGCATACAATATACAGTATATAGTTGTGTTAGGATATGTAAACATCCTATGTAAATACACATAGATGAAATTCTGTTGGCTTCTAACCTGCATCAACCTATGATTACCAGGGGATCTGTGTGCTTCACCTGTGCGCATGCAGGGCAGCGTAGGGGCTAGCAAACTCTTGCAGTTGCTACGATTCTGAGCAGAGTGTTTCATTGGTATTCTAGACATACTCCATACAGTATCCAGTGTGCTATGATACACAGCCAAGAAAGACAGTTATAAAGCAGCCAGGGGTTCTGTCCTATCTGCCTGTCACACTGCTGAAGTTTGATGTCACTGCGACCTACCGACCATGATTAACCCCTTAATGCCACTGTCAGACATCACCACCGTCTGCGCTGTAAGATGCAGCAGATACTTCTGGGTCTACGTGCGGAGAGGGAATGAAGAGAGTGTCATGATTTGGTGATCGCCTGCCTTTAGATTCACAGATGGGTGGCTTTTTGGCAGGGAGATGACAACATGATGTCTCAATAGGCCCCTCTGGCACAGGAGAGGTTAATTAACCACTGCCTTGCAGGGTCGCTGTAGAAACTGGTATAATATTAACCCTTTGCTTGCCACTGTGAAAGCAATGCAATAGATTGCTTGCTCCCCTGGCGTGCAAACGGTTAAGCGGCTCCATCCATATGCACAAAGGGTCCATGCAAATATATGAGGATATATGGTATAGCACGCATCTTACGCCGCTCTGGTCATTGAGATTGAACTTGTAGACATTAGACAACTCCGGAGGATTCTTTAAGACACTGACCAATCAGATCTTCAAATATACCTTGGCTAAATAGTTTGCTTACATGATATAAAAGGTAAAGAGTGTCATAAGGATATGAATGTAAAGTGTATTTCTGTGAAGCTGCGTATAATTTACATATTCGTGGATTAGATGTGGGGTGATATATTGCTTAATAAGCACCTTTTACCCTAGCTTTGTACTAAGAATATTACTTTTCTTGCCCGGAAGGATGAACAGCATGTTTTATCATGAAACAGAGACAGAGTCACGGGGAGCTGCTGACTCACAAATTTGGATGTTTTGTCTAACCAAGGATAACATACGCTGGCTCCGTACGCAAGAGATGGAGACTGAAGCCACTTCGCGGAGATGTCATCCTTCCGCACCCTATGTCATAATGGGTTATATGAAAAACACTGTTGCTCGTACCCAACCTTTTGTGCTTAGCATAGAAAATGATCGGATATGCTCTTTCACAAGTTGTGAATGATGTATGTGTTTGCCAGGTAAGACCTAGTCGAATGACGCCTCAGCTATAGTCCTATGAGTAAGTCCTGCTCATTCTTGTCCAGCAGCAAAGGTGTTAAGAACTGAACCGGCCAATAAATCATTTTTAGCTGGAAGCCACAGGTTCTGGGATAATCTCAACCATGTGAAAGAATCTCTGATAAACTGTTGGAATTTCCAGTTGGCTTGCCTTCCCATCTTCTTGTTTCATCAGGGTGAGCTATATGTAGGTGAACATAATACTTTATTACAAGGGTAGTTGAGCCATGACCACAGAGGGGGGTATCAATCAATACCGAGAAAGAACATTTCTGGATGTAAAACAACACCAAGGGTCATGATATGCTTATTGTTTTACAGCAGGCAGGAACATAGAAACATAGAGTTTGATGGCAGATCAGACCCCGCCGGGCCATCTAGTCATCCATGTCTCCTCACTGATTAATCAGTCGTTGGTCCCGTCTTAAATTCAGGAGCCATCTTTACATTCCATCTAAGCCTTTGACCCTTTAGTGTTAGATTATGGCCTCTTGTTGTAAGATTTCTCCTCCTTTAAAATAACTTCCTCCTGTAATTTGTTAAATCCCTTTAAAAATGGGTCAAACTTTTTCTGGCTGCTCTGGGTTTACCAAGGTGGATAAAACTTTTCCAAGGTTTATCAACTAAAAAGAGCAGTGTCCCTTACCACGTTTCAACTCGTATTTCAAGGGGTTCGCAATCAGGGTTTTTTCCCCCACCCTGTTGAAAGTAAGGTCATTGTGGGGCACCTAACTATAGAGGTGAGCAAAATACCCCCCGGAATGTGAATGGTTAAGCTTAAGGCTATTACAGGGGGTTTTTAGGAGCAGTGATGTAATGGCAAACCTTGTTTTTATTTAGAATTCATGTAATTTTCCGATTTTTTGGGGGTAAAAAATTCTCAGTTTTTTAACCTTAGATATTTAAAGACATTGACCCCTGGGTACATTCCCTAGTAGATGCGATGACCTAAATGCATATCATAGATATATTTCAGAATATGGTGTTAGTGCCATGGCAACTAACAGAATGGCACAGCCAGGGGAAACATTCTATTGGTTGCTACGGTGATAAGACCACTTTTCAACCTTTGCACTAGAATTGTTCTTCATATGTAACCACGTAATTTCTTTATTCTCACCCATTCCCGTTGCCATCGCACCCACCCAGCCGGGGGGGTCACTCCTAGGGGAAGGCTGCTGTCAGTAGTGTGGTTTATAAACACTTTCACCTTTTGTTTAGTTCTTGGGTCTACACGATACATTCTACTCGAGGACACGGTTTAACCACCACCGGAATCCTTAAACATGCCCATAAAAGGTCAGGATTATGGATCTGGCTCCCGACGACCGTTAGAAACCGTTACATTTTTGCTCTGTATCCACAGTTATGCGTCAGGGCCTTGAAACGGAACCTCTTCAATAAATTTAAGGTAGAGGTTTGGCTCACTTCCATTCTGTCTTCATCCAGTTTTACTGCTGCATGGTTTGCAGTTTGATGTTAAATTATCCTTGGTACCTGCCAAGACACCTGAATGAAGGTTCTTCCAGGACAACCCTTCTGTTGCATAGAGGTTTTGCTAGATTGTGAACACAATAGCCATAGCTCTCAAGTATCCCATTTATCAATGCCAGTCCCTCCTTGGATCCCTGTGCCCCTTTTTGTTCCTAGAAGCTCATGCGTGCGTAAAGAAAATACATTACTCTTCTAAATGCCTAAATAGCTATAAATAGGTCATGTAAAAAGTTTTGGTAAAGCCCCTCCCCTAACCACACCTCTAACCACACCCTGTAAAGCAAAAGTGTCATTTTTTTCTGTTTGAAGAAAAAAGAATCACTTTTTGAGTGATGAGTTTTTATCTGCTATCAGATGTTTCGGCGTTTAATCTTTTTTTAATCAGGCACAGTAGGCCACCACAATTTTTCATTTCTTTTAATTTTTTCCCCAACTCTATCCGTCATCTCAATAATTATCTGATTTTATCGCTTCCTCTGTTTTACTCATTTGCGAAACCTGTTAAGCCGTAGACATGAAAGAAATAGTACTTTGTAACTTTATCAGTATATCTGTATCCTGCCAGTGTCTGAAATAGATTGTAATCTCACTGGGTTAGCAGTTAATTGCTGTAGTAATTGCCCTCTATTTGTTTCCCTTCTAGGGGTGGACATAATTATGTAGGATTTAGATAAAAGTAATGTAATCTTAAACTAGTTACTTAAAGTATGTGCTTGTATGTAAATATTGGATGTTATGTGTAAACGTTTCTGATGCAAAGTTTGAAAAGTAGTCTTATCACCATAGCGACCAATGGAATAGTCTAAACTGCAGGAAAGTTCTGTTGCCGTGGCTTAGCAAGATGTGGCGCACGCTGCATATGTGGGCGGGGCTAGCACTGCAGGGGGTGGGGATAGCTTAAATCTGTTGGGGGGGGGGGTGAATAAGAGGAGGACCAGAGAACCAGAGAAGCGGCACTCGACCCTGAGACTTTGGGCAAAACCATCATCTTCTAAATGCCTCACTCAGAAAAATAGCTGTCAATAGGTCACATAAAAAGTGTCGGGATAGCCTTTAATACCAATGTGCCCCTCTTTGCCACTGGAAATGTTGGCAGGCTCGCCATCCAGTTCACTGCCAGGACATACAATGCATGCAGTTATTTAACCAAAGTGACCCCTTGGGGGGGCAGAACCCAACCTATACACGCCATCCACGCTGTAGTATTTCCAGCCAGACTATGGCCCCACTCCGTGTGTTAGAGCTCGCATATCCCCGTGGGAAGTGTTAGGAAGAGAAGGAACATGATCTCAGTGGACTCTGGAAACACAATTCTCTCCGACGTTCAGCGTGGACGTCTTTCATCAGCATCTGTCTGAGCTCCCAGAGGATAACAAATTCTCATGGAGACAGACCGACGAGCTCGCCGGCACAGACAGACAGACACTGACACCAACACTGAGCATTATGTTAGAATGTTCCGGTTGTTCTCGTTTTCAGCTGTCCAGACAGAGGGCTCAGAGGTGGTTGGATAATAATCAGAAGCATCGAAAAGATGGTCAATTCCATGTTTTCTTTTTCTTTTAACATACGAATTATCTAATTTTGTATCTGTGTCTGTTGTTGTCTTCCTGTCTGTCTCTGTGTGGAAATATCTTAGAACCTGGGTAGACATGGCTCGAAACATTACACTACGGGCTTGGAACTTTTTGCTCAATAAATAAAGCCCTATCATTGCTTGCATGACTGTGTTAAAGCAGTTGCATGTGTGTAGTGTGTCTGTATATCATATTTCCTATATATTTTCCGCAGCGCTGCATGTCATACATCCCTGCTCCTTTCTAATGTGTGTCTTCCCAGTACCAGTAGGGTTAAAGGATGCAGTAAGTGGATTTTGGATAAGTCCATTTTAAACATTATAATTATCCGCCTCTGTGCCATACTTAGCTTCTGTCCCGGGTCTGTAAGGATTGGGCCCACACCCTGCGGTGAGACAGTAGGAAGCCATCTCCAGCAACCTCAACTGGGCAAGGGGGGTGGGCAAATAGTCTGCAGATGGGGACGTCTACTCAGGGAAGTGGCACTTAGCCTAGGTACTGCCACTCTGCTGGCAGGAAATTGCCCCAGCCGGCTCATTGCCTTTAATCATCCTGTCAACGGCCGGCTGCGTGAGCTCTGGCTGCCCTGGTTGAAATCTCAGGACCAAGGCGGGTGTAATTAGTCACTAGTCCTTGGTTTCTCAGCTGCTGGAGTCTGCGGTAACCCTTTGTGTGCCGTAACACAGCAATGCTCCCCACTAACTCCCCTAAGGCGCCGGCACGCAATTCATTTTGTTACAATAGAATTCACATTCATACGACACCCCTCATTGGTTAGGAAACGCTGCTTTATGATTCATTATGGCAGTTTATAAGGCATATCCTGCCCGGCATAACACTATAAAGAGGATCTGTCATCAGAATGTTGCACGGTAGTATTTATGGCCTTAGTATAATGTGTTTGTTCCATATAGCTTCCAAAATTCTCGACGTACCGCTATTGATGGAGGTTTTTTGGTATATAAGATAGTCATACTGGAGTTTGGAATTTCTTTCGAATTTCCTTCAGTTACACTTAATCCGAGATTCTATCAACAGTCAACAATATCTAAATGTTCCACTTCGAGGAAACCATGATATCCATGATATCTCCCGCTTCCCTAGGAGCGCAAAATGTCCAGCGTGCTAACATTTCCCTGTGATTCTTAATGGGGTGGCTTCAGCAAAGGTCGGAGCAGGCTTGTCTTGACATTGTGCACCAGGTAATATGAACAACTACAGTATACCATTTACCTGTACATGTGCAAAAATGCAGTGCCGGTTTTCTGATGATTGGATGCGCCCATCAGTGGGATCGCACTGAAAAAAGAGATTTCTGAGGTCCCCAAAGCTTTTGTAACTTAATGTCTTTTTCTGTTAAAGTAAAATAAACGGGTAAATCAACTTCAACTAGAGACTCCAAGTGTTTGTCCAAACCCAGGACACATGCTGATGGGCTGAGACATGGCTACCCAGAAGCAAAGTGTTAGAAATCGAGATATTGGCAAAAAGAACATTAAATATCTGGATCAGTGACCATGCGACATGCCAACAAAATTTTAAAAAAAGGAACGTTTCTTGTACTGAGTGCACAGGAATTACTGTAACTGACTTTCTCTTCTTTAAAAGGGACCAATTAGTTGCATTCTAAGCTCATTCGGAAATCTTCTTGTGAGTCGTTTATTTCCTCCCCACTCGTTCCCCCGACGGGGACACAGATTACTCTGCTTGGTTGGAGAATCATTGTGCCCTTGACAGAAATGAGTTCTACATGTGCTATTAACAATTTGGCCTGTCTTCTGCTTGCTTCAGAGCCTCCAGACACTGGAGTGTGTTGAATAAAGGCATCTGTGTGAACTAAGGCCAGAATCCAGGTTCCTACAGACTATCTTGGCTGGTTTCCACCTTCAGCTGTCCAAGAAAAGTTGTAAGAGATGGGAGACATCGAGTCCAGTGACCAAAAACAATCAGACTCTGGATTCTAAAATCAGAGGTTCTAATCTCTGATTGTCTCTAAAGGTGGAACGTTGTGGGGTCCACATTTGGCCGCTCCCTCTAAATTCACTAACAGCATATTCTCAGTTTACAAGCGTCATCTGTATGTTTACATGGTTGGGCAACTGTGAGCATGTTGGAATCTGCAAAGAAGACATTTGTCTTGTAGAGTGTGAAGACTGCAAGTGGCTAATGGGTGTTTGAGTAGAAGATGTAGCAGTCTCATGGAAATAAGCTGGAGCAGAAAAATGGTAGACATTTATAAAGATGAATACATAGGGCTACATTCTGCCAAAACTGTCATCCTATTGGAACTATCTATGGACCATCTATTCTAGAGCGTTAATTAGAGATTAAAACTCTGTATGACTATACCGGACGCTTGACAAATCGCAGGAGCGAGGTGGTCATGTCTTCTAGATGTTTGCAAATGGCATCTAATTTTGTCTGGTTCTTAACTTCCCTGGAAATGGAACTCTGATTATAATTAATTGCAGGTTTATTGTTAAGAACCACATATAATGTCACTAGACATATACTAGAGTTGAGCGGATGTTCTTACCAAGTGCCCATAATCAAAGGATATTCCTGGGTGAATATAAATGGGCCAGGTACAGACCCGAACTGGTCATATGTCACACCGGGCAAATGCCCAATATTGCTCCATATATACTCGATTTACCACTGGAAGGGCAGATAAGAGTGCTGTTGTTTGTGGCGCCAGCTAGATTTGCCCGAGCACACGCTACATGAGCATAAAAAAATGTAACATGCAGCCACACATATCCAGCTATTGGTCGAGCTGATGCTATTAGGTGGCTGCTGGCCTTGAAGTGCCAGGGCTGCCTTCTTATCCCCACCTGGCCAGGTACAGGTAATGCTCAGTGATCCTGCAGTAGGTAGCCCTGTTGGCACTAAAGGAGTTAAGAAAGGGTGTTTTTGTTTGCATGCGTTCTGCGTCTCCTTTCTGGCTCTCTTAATGTAAAACCACTGTATCTGTTATCTTGACAGCTCAGCGCAGGAGACAGGCTGAGAGATGTTGGTGCGGTGAAAACACAGCTATTCTGACACAGGGGACAAGTCTGTAAGGTCATCAGGGTATATTGGAGCGAAATTCTCGCTTTAAACATATTCAACCCAGAAGGGTGCAGATGTATGGACTACAATCGCAATAACGCACCTCGATAGACTCTCCTTCAGTGCTCGATCTGTCCTGCACCTCCATCAGAACCATGATATACAACTAGTTAAGCAACAGTCCACTTGTTATAATACATTCTGAATGTAAATTGAAACAATTTTGTGGTTGTGTACTGTAACAAATAAATAGTAAACTTAAAGAGCGCATGATCTTTGTTCCCTCCGCCACAGGGTCTGTGCCTCATTTCATCTTAACCATTAACTTGGTTTTGATTAACTAAAAACATATACAGTATATATGTACACTGGTTGTTTTTGGCGAGTCCATAGTTGCCTATTGATTGGCTATTAAAAATCAAGACTTTCGATGGTTTAAAAAAAGCAAATTTTGAAATTTCCAAACGGTGTTTCATTGTCTGCCTTCATTTTTTTAATGAGGACGAATTTCAGCTCTAGGGTCAAGTTTCCTATACAGCATTATACAGGCTACCCCTAAACTTAGCCAACGTAAAACTTTTTTTTACTCTTGTCCATGCTCTACGCAAACCGATATGTTCCACCACAAACATGACCTCGTCAGCTATTTTGTGTATTTTTTAAAAAAACTTTTTTTTGTTATGACTGGTTCAGTATTCAGAAAAGAATGTCTCTCCAGAAAACAGCGGGGGTAGAAATAAAGTGTCTTTTTGTTGGCCAGTGGCTTCTTAAGTTCCAAGGCAGGTTAGTAAATTACATTATTTAAAGCACTTTAAAAATTTGTGATCTGTTTTAACAAGCTTTCATACAATACTCAGACGGTTTACATATGTTCTATTTGTTTGTGTAAACCCTGTTTTTTAGGTGGCAGATCCACTTAATGGAAGGCGGATAATCGCTTGGGGAATTCTAAGATTTAGAATTATGTAGAGAGGGCAGATTGGCTGGAACGGATTAATCTGCCATGAAATTCCATTAGGGGTTTGACCAAGTTAACACGGAAGGAACGAGACTGCAGCTGATCCATTGTCTGCAATGAACTCCTGTCGAGTTAACGCAAAGCGAGTAGGTCCATTGCTTCGTATCTGCCAGTTTTGCTAGGTTTCCCCTTGATGAGGAAGGAGGGATACTGGCCGTAGGCTGCCCAGCTTTGCTAATGAGGCAAATGGTGCATCTCTGGGGCAAGCTATACCCGTTATCTACTTACTTTGCATCTTCCCATGTGTCTGTCATGTCCTCACCACATGTTCCCCCGAGGGTCCACAAATTAGTCTGCTTGGATGGCAACTCATGGTGCCCTTGAAAGAAGACGCAGTACTGGCTGTGACATGCCCAATAATCCGGCTTCTTTCAAAACAATATTACTCAGTAAATCATTAAAAACCTTATCGGTGTGTTTTTATTAATATTCTGATTTGTTCCCTCCCAAAACGTCTTTGATAACCAGAAGATAAGCGACGTATATGGTTGGTAACAGTGTATATCTACAAAGACTCATGGATGCCTTGAACCCTGTGATTATTATTATTATCTTTTATTTATATAATGCCACCAATTTAAGCAGCGCTTCTTACAAAACATATATTCAAGGGTATGACAAGACTAGAACTGACAGACTAGGACAAACCGATAGATTAGGTGGAGAGAGCCCTGCTCGCAAGCTTACAATGGTGAGCTCAGACTATTTACAAGACTTATGAAGGACACAAGAGCTAATAGTGTAAAATGAATCATTACAGACAGTAAAGTCATGCATAAAGTAGCAATGTATGTTATAGTAGCTACAGTGGGTTGACTTCACTGGTGCTAGATGACTGGCTACTTTGGATCTCAGTTGAGTATGTTATGGGATAAAAAAGGGTTAATTAGAGATTGGTAGCCTATGAATCCCCACATGGGTATTCCCCATGGGAGTCATTGCATGTCCCAAGCAGACTGTGTGTTGGTTCCTTTGTCCCCATACCCAACACCTACTTTACAAAGACCACTGGGTTTCTAGAATAACACTGAATTTTGAATCCTGTGTAGTGTGAAAAAATATATTGTGACATATAGATGCGTAGATTGTCTTCAGGTTTGTCAAACCCAGGACTGAATTGTGTTCATTGCTCCAAGGATTGCAACCCAATAGTTTGTGTCATGGTTGATGGCCGTCTTATGGGTCTGATCTGATGAAGAGTTAATAGAGACAGATGATTGGCTACACCCTACAGAGAGTCAGGAGTTTCAGGCACGGTAGCTTTGCCGGCAGAGGACAGACGCTGCTCATTAACCGGTCCCTGCGAATCATTAGACAGATGTGCATCACAGAGCGAGAAACGCTCTCCAACGGCACGGTGATAAATATCCCATTGTCAAGGCTGATGTGATTGTATTAATGAGAGAAGATGCTACATATTGTCCCTCAATACCTTCGTCTCCTGTCTTCTTTTCTTCTAAATCTTTAACTATCGCTGTGAGTGAAGATTTACAACAAAGAGAATCTAAAGTGAAATTTCATAAATGTCTTTTTCTTAGTCTATTTCTTTACCAAGATCGCTCATACAAATTTTTCTGACTCTAGTACAAAAACACTTGCCGTGGGATAAACTTCATAGAGTTCTAGACTTGGATGGTAGATGTAATTGTAGACAATGAGTTAAGCCTCTAAACCTTAATTTTAGCTGATGCTAAACTCAGGCTTAACTAATAGTCTCATGGCAGAGAGTGGTTGTAGTGAGAAATCGTCCAGTGATCAGGACAATGGGCATTCCACTCTGGAGAACAACGAGGAACGTATGGTTCCTGAGCTCCAACAAGTTGAAGAAGTCATGGATGCTCTTTTCTATTCTTTACGGGTTGCCAAATATGTTTCATGTTTGTTCTTGTCTGTTGAGTTAGAAATACATTGTCTTCCCCACTCTTGAGAAGGTTCGTAATGAGTTGACCTTCAGAACTTTGAATATATTAAGCCTTTGATAGTCAATTACAAAGATTCAGCACAGCGACTTGACATATGTTTTTGCCAGGTGGTTCCCAAACCAATATTAATGGATTCCCTAATATATTTAGACAGTAGCACCAACAGCTCTCCAGCTGTTGAGGAACTGTAATCCCCCTGATGATTTACTACCATCCTCAAAGTGAAGCACCATGCTTATGGCTGGCTAAGTGTCTTGGGATTTGTAAACCCAAAGCAACCTGTTGACTGTTAACTATATCATTACAGTAGGACACCCTGTAATTATTAACACATGATAACAATTCAGAAGCAGGGGTCTATATCCTTTTATTTATTGAGAGTTAAATTATGATTAATAGCTTATTATGATTAATAAATGATTTTTGAGTGCAATGAAAATTTACCTTTTTCAGGGTCAAGAGTATAATTTAAAGTTTTTGCATGCATTTTTTTAACGGTTTGGAGTATTTTTTTAATTGTATTTCTTTCTGTATTAATCATATTTTTTTCTGAGGATTAGACATTCACCACCTTAAGACATGGAGTGTGCTGGTCTTTTGAGAGCTACTCGGCAGTAGCCAGAGGCACCCCTAACCTTTTAGTGCCTGGGGAAGTTGTCTCTCTTGCCCCATGGGGCTTATAGGGCTCTCCCTAGAGTAAGTAGCATTTACACCTTGGTTGGTTCCATTATGTGCTCGTTAATTGCCTTCCGTTTCAGTAAGTTGTGTTTTTTGGGACCATTTTGTTACTGGGCTACTTGGCTTTCACTTGCCCCCGGAGCCGAATAATGCCAGCTCTCCCAGGGTTCATTCAAATAAGCTCACTTCTCAGCATAGTATAAAAATTCAGCTCAGCATCTCCAAATGTGCAGCGTAAAATCTAAGAAATACTCTAGAGACCGTGCAACATTATTAAAAACCTAAAAGGGAAGGAAGCCACACGCACGGCAGACTGTGAATCAGCCGGGCAGCGGGAGGTAGCGCTATGTGTGTGTGTGTGTGTGTGTGTGTATGTGTGTGTGTATGTGTGTGTGTGTGTGTATGTACTGGGGGGTTTAGTTCCAGACGGGGGAGATGAACTGAAGTCTTCTCTCTTTAACCAGATCCTTCTGTATATTTACATTAAATCCTTTGCACAGAGCAGTAAATCTTTTTCGCATTCTCTCTTGTCCATATATGGGTCACATTTACACATTGTATATAGTCTGTGAGCGTCTCTGTGTATATTCGTCTGCAACCCACACTTCTCCCTAATGGCCCTTCTCCCAAAAACAGAAAAATAAAATGCTCTGAATCTCTATTTTCAGAACCCCCACTCCCACCTCCCTTAATTTCCACTCCTCTTAAGTAATTTTTTTAAGACTTTCAATTCATAACCTGAATTTTGAGGTCACGGGGGCCCCGTGACTCGCTAATCTATAAAAAAAAAATACAATAATACATTTAAAAGGACAGTTTACTATCCTTGAGAGCCTTATTAAAGAAGAATGCATATTACATTACTCTGTGAGTAACCCTGGTCTGCTGTGAGTACTTTAATCCCTTAAGGACCAATGCTTTTTATGTTATAGGACCAGAGCAACTATATAAATTATTTATAATTTGGGGGGAAAGTAAGAAAACCCCAAAATATATATATCTGTTAAGCATATAGTGCTATATATATATATATATATATATATATATATATATATATATATACATAATTTGTTTTGCTTTTCTATCCAACAAACATTAAAAGCACATGGGTTAATCCCTTGGGACTGGTAAAAAATTATATATACTATATTTGTGTGTGATATGATGGTTCTTTAGTTAAAAACACTGTAGTGAAGCTCTGTGCATGCGCAGTTACCAGCCATGCTCCCAAGAATCTAGTTTCTTGGACACTGCATTGTACACAAATCTCCAAGTTTAATCTCTTGTACACAAGTGTTAAGTGTGCCAGCTAAATGGTAAATGGGGTATCAGAGCCTGAGATGAGTGGTAAATATAAACTGCTAATCTCAGAGCCATTATTTCTTTACATTGTAGCTCTTTGCCAGCAGAAGTGCTCATAGAGGCTTTAATGGCGTCCTCAACATTAGTGAAAATTACCTTTGAAACTATACATTAGATTATAGCTCCTATATCGCGGAGAGGATTTTTCAGAAATGCAGTTTTACAGATAGATATAGCGCCATCATTTTCTGTAGCACTGTACAATGGGTAAACAATGCTTAACAAGTAGCGCATTGCATCACAATTAAGACTTACAGAAACAAAAGGTAAAGAGGGCATTAGTCAAAGGAGCTTACAATCTAAAAAGGTTAAAACCTTAGTTTAGTTTTAGTTGTAGGACTCTACATTGTGAAAAGTCTGAATACCTTATTACCCCATACTGGTTGCAATGATTAGCCCAGCATTGGCTTAAATCCCCCCTCCCCCTGACTGCCCCCTTGCCTTTTGTCCCATCTGCCCACCTCTGGAATGTGGGGGGAGGTCAGACTGTTGGCCGGAAATGTGACCCTGTCACTTTGTATCAGATTGTAAATGACCTAAGAACCCTCACAAACTTGTATCTCAGTATCAAAATTCAACCCTCTCCCAAATCCTGCCCCATGCCACCTGCCTCCCACTGAAACCATTTCTCTCCCTCCCAGGATCCCCCCAGGACCCCTGCACATGGCAGTCAGTTTAGTACATAGTTGCTTGGGAAAATGTAACAAGACGCCCTTTAAATATTAAGAACTTAGCAGCTGTTTCTTCTCATTTAAACAGTGTTCTCAGTTCTGTCTCGCCAGTTGGACATCAACCAGCTTTAACACGCATATACACACACACTTACAAACACACATACACTTACACACACACAAATACACACACACATACACTTCCACACACACGTGCATACACACACTTCCACATACACAGGAGCAGGCCTCTGACTCCTGCAGCAGCCTTACGACTTGTCTTTAAAAGCCAAAGTAATGAGAAATTCAGGGAATTTGTTTGCACATTAAATCCCATGGAGCTGAGTGGGTGTTTAAATCAACATTTCCATTTGCACATAAACCCACATTAACACCCCGCTCCCCACCGTCCCTGATTAGCTGCGATATAATTTGTGCTGCGCTCTTAAAATATTGTCCTCCGCAGACTCCGCCAAAGTTCCCACCAGCGGCGGAAATCGGTGGAGATTTTTTTATTTATTTCTGATGTTCCTCTCCGAAGACCACGTGCAGAATGAGTTGAGATGCTGCCAACCAACTATATGGCATCAAATCTAAGGCAGAGTGATGTTTGGGGAGAGCCGTCCATCACTTTGCTACTTTACGAGTATAATTAGGACAGAAAACGATGTAAACCCCCTTTTGGGCTTTAAAGGCGATATGTAAGACCAATGTTTCAGCAGAATATTTAAATAATTCGGAAGTAGCTTTATTTTCATAGAATGTTTCACGTTCATAAAAATGAATCTCTTGCTTTGCAACGAAAAAACAAAACAAGATTCTTTTAACCTTGCTAAGGCTCCCATGGTTACAACTCCTGCCTTTTCCAGACAATTATCAACTGGCAAATAAAGTGTCAGAAGCTCCGGCTCCTGCTTTTTGTGCAATATTAGTATTCCTTGTCTCTGTATACTGCTACTCCTATCACTCTTAACCCTTCTCTGAACATGGTGAAAGAAGTTGGAGATAAGGGGTTCCATACCTCCTGCTGAGTGTGCTTGATAGGAGTTGTTGTAATGTAGGAAAAGGAGGGTGACATTTGTTGCTATGAAAATGCAGATGTCCTTGGGGTAACCTTGGGTTTTTTCACCTGGGCAGTAAAACGAAAGGATACAGCGCCTCTATGTAGACATAAAGTAGGAGGGGGATTCCAGAAGCAGCTCAGGGGTTAAAGATGTCTGATTGACCTTCTAAACATGCCCTTTGATCTTTTCCAAACCCCCTCTCCCCACTATCCTTGTGTGACCACCATCTCGGCAACAAAGGAGTTAAAGTGAAAAATGACAAAGGGTTCAAAGAGGAGGTGGGTTGGATTTAAAAAGAGATTTTTGGGAACCTATGGAGCCAGTGCCTGGAAACAGCTGACAGGGAAGGATGGGGATTAAAGGCATTCTTTGGGAATCACAGCATGGCCGGGGGAGGGGGGAACAAAGGACTAGCTTTACAGGAATTACCCCAGAGTATGACCCCAGTCAGAGGAGACAACCTAAGGCACACACACAATTATTCTTTAATCGTTTTAAATGATTCAGTCTTAGAGTTTGGAACTGACTTCTTCATATTCTGCTACGATTTAATAAGACTGACCACGGGGGACATAATTGGGTTCCAGATTCCCACGTGACAAATCATAATAATTATCCATGCGATGAGCTTTCTAAGGGTTAACCTTTTCAAGGACAACAGGGTCAGCTCAGTTACATGATTTTGGTGTGTATGGGAATACAGGAAGGCATTGAGACCCCCTCCTTGGTAAATAGTGGTATGGCCCAGAGAGAAGACCATTGAAGATTTAAGTGAATCTTAATTTGACAATAGTATGACCCATTTGAACACCCCTTAACCCTTTCAGTGGCAGTGAACGGGGCTATAGGAAGCTTCATTTGTTCCTTCTTTACTTATACATGTGTGGGCAAAGTCATACACGGAAACTGCACGGTTAACGCGAGTCCTTTTATTACACCAGAACTGGTTTTGTGCCAGGAACACTCCGGCTTGTGAGATCCAGCGGCCAGAGATTGATCGTACGTACCATCAGCGGGTACGCTGCCAGATTAACTTCTGTTATATCCTGCATACTAATAATATCCTCCGTCCCACATGGAAAATGGGAGTGGGTCTCCCTGTCAAAGATGTTGTATTGAAGCAGTGAGATAGAATTGCAATTAATTAACCACCTCCTGCTTTATAGTCACAGAAGCAGAACATGTCTGATAATCTTGGCCGCTGTACAGCACCAGGTTAACAGCCCATTCTGCGCGGCTGCTGCCCAGGACATGTTGGTAAAAGCTCCACCTTGAACGTGGCAGAAGACTATTGCCCAAAAATTCCAAAGTGCAGAGTCACAACGGACTGTGCTCAGAGTATGATCGGAATTGCAGTCCACAGCAGTTGGTGCCAGCATCTGCCTATCCCAGCTACTGTATGTATGTTTGTATGTATGTATGCATTTCTGGCACACGGCAAAGGAGCGTTGGCTCCAAAAGGAGCATAGCTGGGACGTGACAAATACCAGGGTCCTGGAAGCCATGTTTGGCTCAAATGTGCGTGTGGCTCCTAATTTTGGGAGATACCATCCATCCATCTAAGCAAAATTGAGCGAAATACTGCATATGTGTATAATTCACAAGCTGCAGGGTTGGTGCCTACGAGAAAGAATAATGTACAGAAAATAACAGTTACTGCTCGTAGAGGATGTCCAAGCGGGGATTGTCCTTCACTTGGTCCACCTAGACAACTGAATGCTAGCTCCCAACAAAATGCCTGTCCATTAGACCGTTTGTCTCGGCCACCTTCAAGGTCCTAAGGACAACAATGATCCACACTCCTAAGTCTGACAGCCACGTGTCTAAACCTTTAATGTCCACTATTTGTGTGTATTTTGTGTCATCCCGTTGTACAACAAGCCAGCACACATCAAAGCTCTCAAAAGAAATCAATACAAATACTCTCCGTAACTCTGTCTAAAAAAGTCCTCATTGAGTAGTCCGTAGACTCCACAAACCACATCCTCATCCTCCTTACACACGCTGCAGCCTGATCAATGACCCCGCTCGTTGGGATGCTGGATACAGCGCAGGGGCATTGCAATTCGCAACCTCTTCTAGCTTGGTGTCTGCAACTTGACTCCTAGGTGCAAGGTTTATAATTATACTCATTCCCTCGATCCCTCTCCGCAATAATTTAAGAATGAGAGAGTTACATTTTACTAAACCTATCAAATTCCATGGGGATAGTTACTAAGCTGTGATAAGCAAGCGGGAAATCTCCCCAGTGATTAACCCTTTGTTATTCCATAAAGCCTGTGTATCAGCTTAATATGAAGCTCAGTAGAATAATAATTTATTATTTTCCTGGGCTACCGTAAAAAGCTCCCCCCCCCCGCGTATGTATGTATGTTAGGCATTCCTAATTTTGTATGTAATTAAAACTACAGATTAAGTCTTGAATGTGAGTTGGGGTGAGTATAAACATGTTATTCCGTGTGTCGAGATGTGAAGTGTTAAGCACAGAATTTGTTAAATTAACCAAGAGTTGATCTTTTCCACCTTCTATGTGCAATTTATCCATTTGATTCATAGTCCCCTCCAAGGGGCCGTAGTGGGACTCTTTAGATATAGAATGTTTAAAGAAAATCAATCCATGAAAAAGAACGGATTGCCCAGTCTGTTCCGTATTGTGGAAAAAATGTATGGGTATAAATGGAACTGTCTTAGGTTTTAGTATCCTTGTAGTGCTATTACCAGGGCTTGGCATTATTGCTATTTTCCTGGTAACAACAAAAGTGGTGTCAACAATCAACCAGCACTTTGTAGATCACAGAAGGAAGAGGGTTGACTCTTAACAAGTGCTGTTGAGCACTTCAGCCAACATCAACAAAGTGGGTTCCGAGGTTGGTTATTCCTTAATGCTGGATATTGAATGTGTTTATCTAAGTAGTTGAAGTGCTCATCAATAGAACTGAAATGCTCTGCCGACGAGACATGGAGATGCCAATCCCAAAGCTAGAATCACAACAACAGATGACATATCATGTGGTTTAATATTTTTTTTTTCGGTAACCTTGTGTCACTTGGATTCCGGTCTCGGATCTCCTGCAGTGACTTCGGCGGGTTCCTTCATCACATAGCTGACAAGAACCCTTCCTAACCCCCCATAACAATTTCAAACATCACTTATTGTTGTGCTCAAAGAAGTCTTCAACTTATCCCAGAAGTAATTGTATACAATAAACACCATGTACTATCTAGCAATAAACGAGTGGTTTAACGTTCCATGATTTGGTTTCTGTAGAACATGACTACTTCCTGAACATTCTGGTGAAACTTCAATGATGGTTATCCGAGAATATGAGAACAGTATCTTTTAGAACACTGAAGACATGCACAAGACTAAGAAGGTTCTTCAACCTTACTAAGTCCTAATCAGTTCTTCCCAGACGAATTCTTTAAACCAAAGAAACAAAAGACCCTACACGTACATTTTGGCCTTCATAGGTCATTCCTAGTCTATCTGGATTCCTTTATAACGGTTATGGGGGCAATCTAACATCTTTCCCCTCTCCTCTCAAAGTCCAGGCTGGTCTCATACCAAATAGCACTTGGAACACTTGCAGATATATTTCCAAATTTTCCTGCACCTTCACAAAACTTAAGATATTTTAGCTGTCTGTGCTGATTTATACACAAACTAGAATTGTTTCCTTCATTTTGCTAAAAAATAGCACATTTTCTGAAATAATGTAACTAATTATCTTTATCAGATTACTTATTGTTTTAATTGTATCCGTTTCTCCCAGTCTATTTCTTGCAGGCTACTGATGGGTTAATCCAATGACATTAATTCCCTATAAAATAAAAAATATATGCAACTCTACAGCTTCATCATTTACATGGGGTAATCCTGCCAAGTCTCACTTACACAGATCAGTCTGGATATTGTGTCCTTGCAGATAGACTGAAGGTGAATCTCTTCAAGTTTTTTTTTTCTAGCTCACTTTCTGAAAACAAGGTTTTCAAGGTTTTTTTTTCTTCCAAAATGTTGTAATGCGGACAGCATGGATTATTCCAAAATGCTATGGATTGATCTGGTTTCTATAAGTTGGAAACAATATTTTTTAACACCTAGAAGTCTTTATTCA
The DNA here is from genome assembly GCF_027358695.1 of Spea bombifrons. Taxonomy (NCBI): domain Eukaryota; kingdom Metazoa; phylum Chordata; class Amphibia; order Anura; family Pelobatidae; genus Spea; species Spea bombifrons. The sequence goes on along the minus strand of NC_071099.1, from coordinate 25,201,500 downwards.
ATATTACCATTACAGAAAACATGACACAGAAGCTCATTTAGTCGCCCGTTTCTCCTGCTGTAAAGACTCAAACCTTAATCAGTCGTTGGTCTTGTCTTAGTTTCAGGAGTCAAATGCTGGGAGGCTGCTCCATTTATCTACCACTCTCTGTTATCTAAGGAACTGGATTGGTTACCTCATTCCTTCATTTCAACTGCCTAGTTACACTTTTGTTTCTGGTTGTGTTCTAGGCTAGTTAGTTTGTTTCCTCTCTTCCCCCATTAATAAAAATAATATTATGTAGCACACTTTATATATATCATCCACATACAAACAGGGCTGGATTAACGGTGGAGCAATTGCTCCATGACCCCAGCATTCTGACTGGTATGTACCTCTCACCTGTGCCACGATCTGATCAGGTCTCGCGATGTGTGGCAATCATCATATATACTGTATATAACGTATGTACGTATTATATATGCATGTATGTATATATGTGTATTATATATGTACAGTATATATGTATGTGTATATAAATATATATTGGTATATGTTTTTGTGTATATATGTGTATCATGTGAGTGTGTATATGTGTGTATGTGTGTTTATGTATACATGTGTATTAAATTTGTATGTATATTTATGTATGCATGTGTATATGTATATATAGGTGTTATATGTGTGTATATAACTATATGGGTATTATATGTGTGTCTATATGTATACAGTATATGTGTATTGACATGTAAGTGTGTATATGTATGGGTGTCTGTATATGTATGGATGTGTATTATATGTGTGTCTATATGTATACAGTATATGTGTATTGACATGTGAGTGTGTATACGTATGGGTGTCTGTATATGTATGGATGTGTATTATATATGTGTGTGAATATATGGGGGGCAGAATAGATGTCACAAAGATGACAACACTGTAAAAGGCAGGCAAGAGAGAAAACAAAGTGAGGTAAAGCAGGTAAAGTGCAAAATAAGTTGCCAAAGAGTGAGAAAACAACAGAACAGAGGGGAAAAGATCGCAGGAGGCAGAAAAACAAAGAAAAAAGGGGGAAAAGTTTGCTAAAGGCAAGAAATCCAGCAAAGGGGCCCTTTCTGTGTCGTTGCTTCAGGGCCGCTCCTTAATCTGGCCTTGCATGCAAGAGCTGTATACCCATGGGCTCCATATGCGATCCTACAGGACATGTACGACACATATATATAACTCTCCCTTCTTTGATTCCCGCACCGGTTGTAGGAAAATAATGAAAGATGCAAAATTGCCCAATCAGGAAGCGGCAGGGTCAGAATCCTTTCCAGCAAATTGTTATTTAAACAGTGAGCTGTTAATACAACACTTTACAAGCAGCGATACCACCAAAGCAATTAAGTGATTTATTGCACACTCAAGATAGCTGCTAGATAAGAAAACATACATTTCTCCCAGAAGACTTATCTTTGTGATTTTACTAATAAAATCAACAGATTGCGGCATTACATATGCTAAAGATGTGTTAAACGGGATTAAATAAAACCTTCCTTACTTAAGGGTATAATTTCCCTTTTTTTTCCCATTTTTTTTCTCTTCTGTCTTACTTACTCCGTTATAATTGGAAAATGATATTTATGCTTTATCCTTAAGAAATTTGACAGCACGCCAATTGGATTGTTAGCTCTGTCGTGCAGCAGGGAATTTAACTGTGATATAAATCTCCATGTTTAATTGCTCCTCTGCTGGAGTATAAGAGCCTTTTCATTCCCATAAACGTGATTGACGTCTTCTTTTATTGTCTGACATCTCGTTATATACCCCGGCTACCGACCCATTTTTTTAAAAGCCGATTTCTGTTGTTTTAAGGATATCTGTAGATATTACGCTGGAATTATTAAAAGAGAACCCGATAATATTTATATATAGCACCATCATATTCCGTAGCGCCGTACAATGGGCTATCTGCCTAAAATGCTGTGTTTTATTATCGATAGCCAAGTTGGAAGCGGGTGTTCGGATGAAGAGGTATTCCGAGGTGGCGCATGTTCCTGTAATCAATCTAGAGTTAATGTGTGCAGAGAAAAAGGCACAAACTTTTATGTTAAAGCCATTAAGAGATAATTTTTTTACAGGTAAATCGTGTTTAGCTTTGTCAATACATTGTTTCATTATTTCTTTAATGGTCTTGCTGATGCATGTATATAATGGCTGACTTTTAAAGGGACCCTAACACATATTGACTATTGTTTAGTCTTCACAGACCAGCAATGGGTTCCGTTTTCACCACAGCGAAGGCATGTTAACTAAATGGCACTTTTTCTAGGTTTTATCAATGTTTTTATTAGTAAAAGGCTAGCAAGCTTACAGCATGCATATTCCTATGTCAAAATTATGGATACAATTGGCATGCTGGCAAACCAGAACGGGATGAATGATGAATCTCGGAACCTCGTCAAGGGTTCATTTTCACTTTATGCTGTCTAAAGGAAGGTCACCTCAAGGATACTTGATAATTGCCCTGCCCAGGCAATTGATCCCCGTTAAAAAAATGTAGATAAAAAGTAACAAAAACTTGAATTTTCTTTTTTTTTGGCCACAGTAAACTTCAAAGTGCAAACGTACCCCAAGCTATAAGATGGTGAATTAATGGTTTTTGATCGATGACTGGTCTAAATAGAATATTTTTGGGGAAAATTTTAGACCTCTACACAGTACCGAAACCAAATGAAGAACGGTCGTTGTGAACCATGTGATTAAATGGATCGTCACCTGGGCATCAGCAGAATCATCCGTAAATTTAAACAACGTCTTTTGATCTATACATTATACATACTATCATTTATGAATTAAATTTTAATTTTATTTCCAGCAGATATATTCATCAAATATTGGCTCTGACAGGGCTGTGGTTAAAACAGAGTTTAAAGGGGAAGAGGATTATAAAACGTTTTAGATCTATTTATAATCCGGTGATAGCTTCGGGGGGAAAATGCTCTTGTTAGGAGATGAGAATATTGCTGCTCATGTTCTGCCAAAATACAACAATGTTAGCTAGACCTAAATACACTCGCTGCATTAACAAGACAAATTTGTTAAAGGGGCAGTTTAATGTCTCTTGACAGCCCCAGTAAAGAAGTCATTTCCTATATGGTGAGTAAAGGGGCAAATACACACAGGGGCCATTGTGCAAAATCCTCCCATGGATTTGTAAAAGGGGACGCTATGAAGACTTAAAGCTATCATACGCATTAAAGTGTATAAAACATGGGGGAAGCCAAGCCATGACACTCCTTGTATCTCGATCAAAGTCAACAGACGTATAGATTCCTTAATTGAGCTGAACTGTAAGAACAAATAAAAGCCTAGTGTGTGATCCAGAAAAGATAGGTGAATAAAATACTAATTGAGTGGCTTCTGTTTTTCAGCAACCTAATAGTTCTTAGTGTTAAAATAAAGAATACAATAAAGCCCCCTATGTATTAAAATGTAGCCCTGATAAGTTGGGTGGTCCACTCTTTGCCCCCTTTTTGTAGATACAGTGTCCAAATGCTGCCAATGCAAAGTAGTCAAGATACATGACATAAGCTCGGTTGGCAGGAGTGCCCCTATAAATTTGGGAACGCTGGAAGCTATGCCAGCACTCCATAGTCGGATATCAAGTCACTCTGTTCCTGGGACTTTTGGGAGGTACGTGATGGTAAAATCCAGAGAATTCTCACGCTATGGCCCACTCTCGTGCCAACTCTGCCTTTATTGAACCGTTACTTTTGTAGCATTTTCTATAGACCTTTCTTGATGTTTAATAGCATCCTATGCACAGGGAGAACGGTAACCAAACGTTATCGTATAAAAGGTGGCCCTGTGTTTAATGGAGTGTGGGGCACTGTTCTGTATTGCTGAGGGTGTACAAATGGGCCCATTAGTTTGTTTAATGCCTTTCTGGTTCCCTGAATCGTCTACCTCTATTGTTCTCTATTGCTTCTCATAGCACGGGGCATTGCGTATTATTCCTGGAAATCTCCGCGTTGCATGAATTGCGCTATAAATATCAGACAGGCCGTGTGTCGCTGTACAACCAGTTACATATATTGGCCAAGACATGTCGGCTCATACAACAAACACAAATTCATTCTGCAACTTGTCTGGACCCATGATGTGTACATAGGTAGGTGAGTCAGTATCGGAGGTAGGTATCCCAGGCAATCCGTACAATGCAAAAAAAGGTAAGAAAAGACTGAGGGTTCTCAATATGTCCGTCTTGGAGAAAGACGATGGGATAACAAGAGAGAGGGTGGTAGATAAGTGGAACGGCCTCCCAGCAGAAGTGGGAGAGGTTAATACAGTAAGGGAATTTAAACATGCATAGGATAGGCATATGGCTACTGAATCTATGAAGAGACTAAGAACTTATAAAGGTTGAAGTCTTTACAGTAGGAAAACCGGGCACATTAGACAGGGCCGAATGGGTATTATCCTATTACTCCTATTAGAATAGGGGTAACCGATGACTAAATCCTGCAAGTACCTATCCTTCATAAAGATGTATGACCTACTTTTTATTACCATTCATCATAAACCATAGCAAGTACTTAAGCCACTTGTAACTGGAGGCTTTAAACTAGTGAGTAGAGAAATTCTTGGTGTCAGAGCGAAGAAACTGGGCTGCAGAGCTGACAATTGCCACATGCCTTTGCTCCCGGGTAAACTGTGGGGACAGCTGTCCCGTGTGGCTTGAGATGATGATGATCCTGTAATTGTTCCCTCTTGCTGTGTCACCTTGGCCTGGCTGAGAGACACAGTGACAGTCCCCAAATTGTCACTGCCTCAAAAAAAAAAGATCATTGAGGATGACAAGGCAAGCTCGCTAAATCACAACCTATTAAAATATTAGCTGCATGGCTGGCAGGGGCATTTGGGAAGAGGGCAAATGAAAAAATGGGGGAGAGCAGATGCTGCATGAGAAAAAAAGATGGAACCTGCTACTCTCTACATATCTGCCTGTTTCGGTCTATTTCTCGTCTTCTTTCGCTTGTCTCCTTTCCTCTCATCTTTCTCATTATTCACTCTCACTTGTGTTTTCATGTCTGTCTTTCCTCTGTCTCTCCATAAGCCCGTTAACATCTAACTTTCTTTCTTTATGCCTGTCTCTTCCTCTGACTCTGTCTCTATTCCCCACGTCTTTTTTTTGTCTCGCAGAGTGACACTGTCACTCAGGTAGAGGCTGACGTGTCTCTTGACATTTTTAGTGCCCTGTGTTGACCATTTGTGTGACCTCCTAGAGCCCCTCTGGCATAGAATACGATATCATGCTTCACCAGTAGAACATCCCTAGCGGTTTAACCATCTCTCCTGACCACAGGCAAGGTCCTCTACGTCTCCATCTCTTTCTCTCCTTGCCTTAGGTGGAAGGGGCGGGAGTGCATGACATGTAGAGAACTTTCTGTCCAACCTAATAAATCTTCCTGGCTTTCGGTGAAACAGAGCATGGTTGTAAAGGAGTTTTGAGCACAGACTGTCCCCTGTCCTTGATAAAATGTTATTTTTTCCATGTTTAGGGCAGTAGTTTCTGGTAGGAGAGGCCTGCATTCATATGAGGTGCCCTATTCTTCTCGTGCCAGCCCTGAATGGAGCTTTCAGTCTAGAAATCTCCAAATTCCTCCAACTTCCTCCAACGCCCCTGGAAAATCTGTCTCAAAGGTTTCGGGAAAACGTGGCCAATGTGCTCTTAATATCTGTGTCTGAACAGTGAAATACTGTAAGAAGCATATAATCCTCTACTTCATACTCTTTAAACTGTTCTTTGTTCTTTTCTTAAGAAGGACCTGCCTTCTAAAAATAATACAAGTCAAATTACAACACCCATGATTTTCAGGAAGCCTTAGGATAATGGGAGTTGTACACATCTCCTCCTGGGCAAAAAGCTAGGGGGAGAAGTGTGAAATGGGGCAACTACTTTCTGCATTTGCATTGAGGACCACATAGACATTTAAAGGGACCACAAAAGGACATCTGTCCCTTTAAAATCATAACTGTTCTACATGATGCATTTTTATAAAGATCTTGGTTTAAAAGGACATCTTATCAAAACACAGTGTTGGGGTCCAGTATATAGGGACTGGAGCAAATACAATTTGGAATGTGTTTATACTGGGATGGGCCTATTCATTAACCCCTTAAGGACAGCGGGCAGTCCCTAAACCCATTGAAGACAATGCATTTTGAGCCCGTACATGTACGGGCTTTGTCATTAAGGGGTTAAAACAGCGTTGGCTACAGGGTCTGTGTGCCAGTTTTTTGTTTGGAACTGGCACTATCTTAGAAAGATAATCAGCTAGTTCTGTTTCTATGATCCTGCTGTGTATCTATTCTTTCCCTCCTCCGGGTCTGTGTGTTTAGAAGGCTGCAGATGGGAAGTTTGTTACAGCCGCGTTCTGCTTTTAATTAACAAATCCAAATCCTACTTAGCAGCACAGCCCGGGGGTCTCGGCTGTAGAATTTGCAACAACTGTCTCTTAGATATTCTCTAATTAAAAAGGGATGAGTGTAAATGCGAGCGTGCATAGACAGGAAGATGGTATATAGACTGGTATCTACAGGATCTGCCATGCCAGGGGTAAATCTGTCCAAAAGACCACTTATCAGTTACACTGGATGTCCTGTTGGAAGCTACAGATACACATCAGTCTGTTTGCCTTTGCTCTGGAGCTCCCCCTACTGTTGGAAATAAATGCTTACAGGTCTACCCAGGCCCCTGATAGTCTTAGATAGTCTTAGATAGTCTTCTTGTCTTTATTTTCTTTTTTTATTTGAATTAATTTAATGGCAAAGTTGGTAAATAACAACTCCCATCAGGCTGGCATAATTGTTTTATAAATATTCAGTTTACATTTGAAGGATTATTTTATATCCCATTGTACAGCACTACGGAATTGGATGGCGCTATATATATATATATATATATATATATATACACACATTTATTATACAATTAAAAATAGAACATTTTAAAATATGTGACCAAAGAATAAAATGCCTGTCAATAGAAAGCCATGGCTTCTAAAATATGTGGTGGGAAACCCATGATCTTTTTTAAAGGTTGATATATCTCCAACTCTTTTTCGGACCCAATTATTGTGTTATTAAGGTCTTCTTTTTTCATATATGTTGTATTTCTTCACCCTCACCCACAAAATTCTCCTACCCCCTTCTGCATCAGACCTCTTCTCCATGCTCTCTTTTCTTTCAATTCATCTCTTTCCCTCCCAGGACTCCCTGAGTCTCTCTCCATCCTCTTGTCTAATGATCCGGGCTGTGGACCAACTGTTCTCTGCACCTGTTGCGCCGATGAGACGGGAGGAGAGATGGATGGTCCCTGCTTGGTGTACTTTGAAGGAAGCCTGTAAGCAGCCCCCTTAACCCTTTGTTCTAAGTCATATGGTTTGGGCGATCATCATATCAACGGGAAAAATATTTCCTCATATATACTATATATCAGCGATCTGAAAACAACAAAATCCTGAGTAATCCGCAGTAATTAGTCTTATTGTTCCTTAAAATAATTGTGAAGCGGTGTGGTGTGTAAATACAAGATTAGTACTTAATTAGTCTGTGATATTTAGAAAGAAATCAATTAGATTCCATTTCTCTAAGAAAACTGCCGCTACGGACATTATTACTATTGCATTATTCTTTGAAAAATACTTACTTTAATGGTTCTTGAGTGTCTGTATTTAACCCTTTAAGGAGGCAAGTGATGCATTTTTGGGTATTCAGATGCATACTGAGCTAGTAAAAGGCTCCTGCACTCGCTTTCAAGCTTTAATTGTGGGTGTCTGGGTATTTGAAGGCTTTTTCATCCACCCTCATGTGTGTGCAGTAATTCTGAGTGGACGCATGCTAAGTTGGAGCAGGTCAGCTCTCTGATTAGTGGAGATTCCGCTTCCTTTTTTGGATTGTGAGTCTTCTGCTCCATCTTCTGACATTCCAGAAGATCCAGAGGACCCTGGAGAAGTGTATTTAACATTGAAACTTTTAGAGGGACCTTCAAGCCTTAGCGAAACAGAACTTCATAACATCTGGATAAAATAGGGTTTATTTGTTTTCTGCTTCCTATTCTGATCTCCAGCCTAATTCTCTCCTCCTTAATTCAAAACTTGATGTTACACCGTTAAACAGCCACATAGTACGCAGACAAGGATCATTACCGTGTGTTTCCTGAAACAACCCCAGCAGATCTTTTCTACTTTGACGGGTGTTTCACTAACAAGACCTTTTGTACATTAGACTTATTTGTTCAAAGTTCTAGAACTCATTAGATGTTCCACAGAGAAATCCGGTTTATATATCTAATTCACTTTGGCTTTTTCATTTTATAAACAATCATGAATCCCCTTTTCTAATCCTTATCACATGCATTTTAGCCAGTAACGTAAATAGATTTAAAGCTGATCTATGTAAGCGTAGTCTATATCGTAACAGGAAGAAGCTGGTTTCGACCTATCAATATGACCTCTATCTCAATAGCTGGGGTATACATTGGTGACGTAGTATGTAGACTTTCTGTGAGATTTCATCTGGAACCACCATCTTCTCAAATGTTCTTCTATTTATCTACCTAATTTGTGACTATTTCCTCCTACACACAATCACAAAGACATACACATTTTACCCACACATTCCATAATGGTTTAAAGCTTTGACAAAGGGGCATGCAGGACCTAATCCAGGGGTCAGGAGATCACACAAAGCTTTTGAGGACCTGAAACTCTTTGACTTCCTCCTCTCCAGCATGCATTCCTGGCTTCAAAAGAGGAATTCAAATCCAGATGTGTTTGTTTGTTGCAGGGTCTAGAATAGTAGCCAGACAAATATACGGGTGCACTGAAAGTACCAATTTGGTATATGTTATGATTAAGCCAGGAGGGCTGCGATACAGATCGAGAAACCTAGAACAAATGTGGACCTCAGAGATGCCCTGAAAACGTGCAACTTAAACTGTAGTTTGGAGGTGGAATTTCTACCAACGTGAAAATAAAGAGCTAACTTTACAATGCCTTTAAGTAATTGTTCTGTAAAACTATAATAGTCAGGCTGATGTATCTGTCTTCAAAAAGGCTTGTCTATTTATCTTAGCTAATGCGTTTCACCATGATGCATCGCAGGAAAACTAGAGCGTAGTTTTAAATTGCAAGTGGCAATCATTAGGAGTTACACCAAAAACCAGCTGAGAAATGAAGCTATTCGAACGTGATGTCCTGAAAATGATGGAATCCAAGAATATCGTTGTCATTTCCCTATCTCTGTGTGACATTGGAGGGCACAAGATCAGCAGGGGGAAGCTCATGCAATCTCAGCCCAGAAGGGATCAAGATGGAGGGGGGAAGACATTAATTTAGAAGATGCCTTCAGGTGTCGAAAGAAAGCAGGAGGGAGCCGTCATATGGCGCGGGAAACGTAAAAGCTACTTTAATGTTCAGACCAGGCACACAGTCTGCCTAATCCGGTTAACACCCGCCAAGCCCAATCCGATTAGCAGCTCACAATCTGATCACTGAGACTGTCATTTGAGAGACAGAAAATCAGCTCTTCCTTACCATATGTCCTTAAATTCTACGAGGAACCTTTAACGGTTAACATGCCAGAGTGGCCTTCAAGCTTTAGTTAAGCACAACATCAAGTACAACTTTTCTGGAAACAAGAGAGGAAACCTGGGCAAATAGTAGAATGGATATAGAAGATCCGAACCTGTGTACTATCACTCTCAGACTGAAGATAGATTAGAATTAGCCAATTTGTAGTTGGACAGAGGGGACACTTCTGGCCATAGAGAGAAGATATATAACATCTCAACCATAAGAAAAGAGAGTTAAAGAATCCTTCTATTACTGGTAATTCTGGTCCATACGCCCCTGTATATAACCTGTAGTTATCTTACTGCTTTTGTTTAGGCGTTGTCTCTGACTTAGAAGCTTTCAGAGTCTTTTGGTGCCGTGCGTTTAACAGCTTTTCAGTTTTGTGCTAGTTGTCTCGGGGAGCTCATTTGGTGTTAACTTTTTTTCTTCCTCTTTACTCAACAAGGCTGTGAAAAGCGAAACACTCATAACCTGTCAAAAATATTTTTAACCTAATTAAGTGACATTTTTACTGACGATGATTAACCCATTACCACTGATCCAGCCTTAGTCACCTACTGACATTGGAGAAGAATCTTGCACCCAAATGTCCGTCAAAGGTTGGCTCGTAACGCTGACGACTGTTTCTTTCATACCGCCAGCCCCTCACCTTGATACATCTTTTCTGGTGCATGCTTAGGTAAATCTATGTTTCATAGTTCTCAGCGGGCGAGTGTCATGTTGTAGACTGATGTGTTTCAATAACCGAGGCTGTTCCTGCAGAGCCTTTGGCAAAGGCAGATGGTCAGGGGGCAGAAGTTCAGCAGGGGGTTGCATGAGTGCTAGCATTGACAGTATTCAAGAAGGAATATAATAGATTCAGAGTCTAGATAATGATGTTCCCTGTTTGCTGATACTGAATATTTTTTTCAGCTGCTCCAACGAGCTTGACCTTTTCTTACCTGCTGCTAAACCTCACATACCATGGTTGCCCTTGGTCAACGTGGCCCTTTTTTTAAACGTCTGTCTACCCGAAAGAAAATACATGACAGAGAAAGGGCATGTTTAGGCTTCCATAAACATTTTGCCTTTCCATTTTTTTTATATACTAAGCAGGTGGGTTAATAATTTATTGGGTTTTGTATATTCCATCTTTACATAACTAGCTGTTTTTTTGTTTAATGACGTCATGTATGACCTCCCTACTCTTCCAGGCATTACAGACAAGCCTCCCTTAAAGCCTGTATGTTAGACAGAATATTGACATCTTCTCTATACAAACAAGTTTGTAGCAAAGGCATTCACTGGTCTTTGAACCGAAAGCTTGAATGGACACCCTGTTGAGCTACGCTGCTAATGATTCCAAGCTAGCCTTTGGCAAGCCAAAGACTTGCTGAGGATCATGTGATTTGTATTTTAACAGCAGCTGTTTCTCTGTTGGCTTCTCCTTGACCTCCGAGACGATAGATCGCAATGGCATACCTGAGCTCAAGTAGGCTTTGGCAGGCTTTCTTGCATCCCCTGATGTTAACCATGCATGTTTTTTTACTCCGTCTGGCATTATATTTTTGTCCATCTGGAGATCTGGTCTTCAGAAAAAGAGCTCTGTTGTTGCTAAGCCCTTAAACACTAAGGAAGTATCCATTAACAGCAGACATTAAATAAATCTCTCTTGAATTAAGAAAAAAATGAATTCTTTGAAAGCCTGGCTGGCTACAACTGAATAATGCCTGTCTTTGCTTAAATAGTTGTAGATACATGAGGTGGCCTTTCTGCTGAGAATGCCCAGATTTGCGGTCCAACAGATCATGGTCCTACGATCTAACACTATTGGTGGGATTTGCTTAACTGTTGTAAGCTGAAGAGTTTCATTTTGGTATAAACCCTTACGGAGCGAAAGGGTCTTATCTGGTTTCTAGCTTCATAATAGATGAGACCCTTTAGCTCCGGGCCTGATTATTTGAACGGTAAAGAGCGGTCAACCTCAACTAATAGATATATATGAAGAAGAATGCACATGCTACAGAGATTTTTCCAGAAGTATTTAGAAGAGTAACCCCAATAAACACTCGAAAACATTAAGGGTTTCTTCCAGATCTCATTTTTTCCACGTGCGGTTTCTCGTATTATTCACTGATGGTCCATAAAATGAGAAAAGGATTCTACACCCGTGTAGTCTTATAATTTGATTGGCTTTGGAAGGGGAGGTTTATTTAGAGAGCTGTTTTACCTACCCGCGCCAATTGCCTGTCAGGAAGATTCTCCCGTCCGCCTGACTTAACGTGTAGATAAATGAAACGTTTAATTCCCAGCCATTATTGTGATACCTCCTTTTATTGTGTCCTCCCTGGAGCTGCCTCTAATTAATATTGACGGTGGGATTATAGAGTGGTAGAGAACGAGGATGCTTCTGGTTCTATAGTCATCAGGATACAAAGTCACAGTCACCTGATTTTGAAGAAGTGTTAACCCGTGCTGAGCCCTAGCTGAGGAAGCGTCCATGTTTTTGCATATATCATCCTACTCTTGGCTCGTTTTGCAGATTTTCCATGATAAACCTTTGTGTTACAGGCATTGTTACAGGAAATCTGGAAGTGATCCAGATTTGGAGGAAAAAAAGCAGTGACCTTGCTGTGCTTTAACAGAGCAAACAAATTGCAAGCTCCACGGATCAGTGACATTTTTCAGTATCTTGCCCCGTTCTCATTCATCTCCTTCCTTTTCTTGTATTTCCTTCTCTTCTTCCCTTCTTCTATTTCACGCTTCTTTACCCTCCTTCCCCGTCTATCTTCACCCCCATCTTATTCTTTCCCCCCACGCTTGCCTTTTATCCTTCCACGCTGAGTTCCATTATTCTATTCTGATCGTGTGTTAGTTCATTGCTTCAAGTCTCTTGTATTTCTCCTGGATCTGTGACCTTCACGATTCCTAGAAAGGCCTCAGCGATTCGAATAGTAATATCACTGCTCAAAGAAACCTTTTCTTCCCCACCACCAGCGTTAAAACCAGAGATTTATTGAGATCATTTACATTTATTTAGCTCTGAAATAGTTCTTGCGTCTCTTCTAAGCACTTGCTTAAAAAATCATCTCTGCTGGGTGATGATTCCAAGATACCACCATAAAACAGAATTCTTGTATTTGGTACATCTTCAATTAAAAACATTAATAAGCTGTCTAAACTAAGCATTCCATCAATTGTACAAAAAAGAGGTGTCTGTTGCAACCCTGCTCAATGCATGTTTCATAAGGAGATCGCCCTTATGAGGTGTTAGAGACACCTTACAAGGAACATTGCCTGGCTTTCTGCAATTGAAGTTACGGGCCCTAGAGCCTTAATATTCATTTTCCAAGAACTCACAGGTCCTTATCTGATACAGAGGAGGCTATGTTTATACCAAGTTTAACTCTTCTAGTGCCTGGAGGTACAGATCAAATTGTTCTGCAAATATTTGCGAATTCCTATAATGCTTAAAGGGTAAACTAATTCAGTAAACAGTCCCTTGCCTTCAGCCATCTGTTTCTTCTTATGCTAGTCTCCATATTTATGGATATGAATCTTACCTTTTCTCCTCCCACTGTGGTGCCACATTGCCCGGGGTTGTGAACACTAAGCAGCCACACAGGAGAATTTATGGCTGCCACATTCAGAGAGTTGAATGTCAGGGCCCCTCACGGGAGCCCCCTTGCTCCTGCTCCACTGACAGGGCAAAATCCCAGCGGACCCTCCAAGTGTCAGCCCTAACAGATGCCTGCTAGTAATGACTATTGATTACCCTAATTATGTCACTGGGACACCACAGGATTGAAATCCACATGGGCCTCTGTCTGTGCATTCTGCTAGATGAGGAAGAGAAAAGGGTCTAAAAAGGTATAGAACTTGGAGAATAAACATATTATACTAGCAAACTTGGCCTGTCACATTGCCCTGTAAAGGGGTATGTCACCTAATTTCATTTATCACTTGTATGGAAAATGCATTGACAGCAGAGTTGAACCAGTTAACCCACCCAGATCTTAAACGGACATTATGCTTCTCGCATGTACTTTACACTAAGGATGTAGGATCCACACTTGAAACACAGCATCAGACTTTCTTTACATTCTATCTGTTTGACCAGCATTCCAGACCTGAACCATTGGTGAGATTGTGGAAGATAAATCCCTGCTAATCTCAAAACGACCTTTTGTCTCCTGTGCAACACAAGTAATCCTTTAACCCAACTACCCTTTCTGTAAATTTATACTTGTACTCAAATCTGGCCACTGTTTTAGAATGCTGCTTACGACAGACAGAACGTGGCCATCAATAAAAGATTCTCCAGCAGCAAAGGAGTTCCTGAGACACTTTTGATGACCAAGTCTTGTTTTGCCGAAAATTAGCCATGCCTAATTACATCTTTTCTCAGACATAAGAACACATTAAGCATTTTCCTTACAGAATCATAAGTATAGAAAAACTAGCACCACCATATCGGTTCTGCGCGATTAAAGACATTGACACCTATAATGTCGCTGCTTAACAGTGCTTACTGTACTTGAGTGACGTTCACTGTAATTGACCAGCGTTATTATCTTCGTTATCTGTGCCAGTGTGACAGTTTTAGGCAATTATGTCCATTAGTTGGGGAGATGTTGAAAGAAAGAAGCGGAGAGTTGTTTAGAGAAGAATGTCATGCACTGGAGGTGGCGGGAACCGAAAGAGGAAAAAAGAGTATGGCATGAATGAAAATACTACGGGAATGAAGGGGTTGACAGACAAATTTAGGTTAGGGATGGTAAGAAACAAGTTAGAACTGTACCAATGAGCACCCAGCTGTGAGGGAGACATCAGGAAGCCAGCATGGGGCCACATATTCCCCAAAAATATGTAACTGTTTTAAAAAAATATATTTTTACGATATAGGTCAAAATATCATATGGAGTTTTGGCCACTCTTGTGTAACCAGGACCCTTGTGCCATGTGGGGATGCCAGACAGTCAATGCTTCATTCTTGTTCTGACCTACCATGATGGACTTGCACATGAGCATTGTGGCTGTGAGCTTCTGCGGTGGAAATGTATAGCAAGTCGCATATTTAGACCCCTGCCTTTAGACACAAAATGGCACAGTTTACAATGACAGTACTTTCGGATTTCAGATAAAAACTCTTTGCTTTGTTTGCGTCCAGTTCATGGGAGGTTCTGGACTCATTTTCGTTGCTTCATACGAGTTGCCAGATTTACCAAATTGTGGTACATTTGCAATTCGTACGAATCGGAATGCGGAAGTCTATTGTCAACAGTGTCATTAGAACCTTGCGTTCACTCATTGTCAAAGAGTGTGATATTGTGGTTAACATGGAAGACTGCAAAGTTACCATTTTAATCAAACTATTCTTTTTCCCGGAGAGAACATGCCACCATGTTTCCAATAGGGAATGAATAGGTAAACCCTTTATTATGTTATTGTGGGAACTTTATCTAGACAGTTTTCATACACTTACTCCACAGTCTTCTCTGACAATCTAGAATTTAAAGAGATTTCCATTCCACATCCCCATTCTCTGTCTACACCTCTGTACAAAGATGTGCTAGAACAAAAATAACATGTTTTGAAGGCATCGGGTGACAGTTCCAAAGAAAGAATGAGCTTTTTTCACATTTTTTTCTCTACCTGCCATGGAAATCTTCTGTGTTTCTGCCAAACTACAGAAAAGTCTCAAGCAGGGAATTATTTGTCAAGAAGATTGTATGCTTGGACAAGTGTGTGCGTGTGATTTTTTTGATACAAATGGACTGAAACTTAAAATCCGCCTTTTGACAAATAACTTATCTGCTGAAAAATATTAATTTTCTCTCTAAAAAAGAATTCAATTAAAAAATGTAAAAAAATGAAAATAATAATAAAAATTCTCTCTAATTGTGATGGGTTCATTAATCTTGTGCTACCAGATTCACAGCAATGAATCCCTTACGGCTTTTTAATTAAGAAGCTGCCTCGCCCTTTACCCGGAGTGCTCGGCATAAATGAAGTGGGAACCCTGCCTTTAATCTAATCTCGTCACCTGCCGAGAACCCTGACGTTCCAAGCAAAGTTCTGCGGATGTCAGGAAGCGGTGCATGAAATTTCGTTTTCTCTGGTCAGATTGACTTTTTGCAAAGATAGTTTCCACCCTGCCGAGATTCCCCACCTCTATGAAAAATGAGACGGAATGAGGATGAACTGTAAATACAATATAAGATGCTATTCGTATAAATATAGCTCCAGGTTCTCAGACTTTGAAAACTTTGGAATTTTTTTGGGGCCTCAAGGTCCATCTCTTATCTCTTGTGTTTGACGTATTAACAGAGCAGAGTGCTCATATTGTTAAGTGTGGAGCAATAACGATTATTATTATTATGGTAATTGCATTAGCCCTTGACACAAGAAAACATCCAACCTTCAAGAAATACAAAGTAATAATTAAAATGCCCTTCGCATTTCCTTTTAAGCTTTGATGGACCGACACTTGCATTCTCTATATACATGTGGGTCATGTACCAAAGTTCAAGAAGATAAGACCCATGGTGTGATGTCACCATTAATGGAACCAGATTTATTTTACTTTCTCAATCAGATGATACAGAATATGTACTCAATATCCAGTAGGTGTTCCTGTGAAAACTATTGTTATATCCAGACAATTGAGTCTGTTCCTACAGTATGTAGAACGCTGTAGCTGCTAAATGTTTCCATTCGAACATGTTAGAACACATGATAATTACCAAAACATTTACTGTTGGTATGGTGAACTTCATAACTAAAGAAAAAAAATCACAAAATACGGTTGACCATGTTTAGTGGCCAGGAGGTGTCCTGTATGCTAATTTTCACTGAAAAGCAAAGATATGTATTCCTTTGTCATCAATGGGATGAAAAGCCTCATAGCTGAAGAAATTTAACATTCTGACCCACAGATCATAGAAAAGACTTGGTAAGGGCAGCTAGAGTTTGTACGGCTTTAGGATTTCAGGGTCAAAATAGGTAAGGGTCCAGCGGGTTATAGCCCACAAGATGGGCCATGGAAGCCATAGTACATTCTCAGGCCCTGACTGTGAACTGAACAATGAACACAAATGCAACAGAAGATGCCTCTCGGAATTGTTTGTCTTAATAAACACGCTGCCTGCTCACATCTGTGCCTGTTTCCCAATGCTCTTGCATGCCTAATCAGAAGTCTAGTGTTTTTTGATTAAGTGATCATGCCCTGCAACTTCCTAATTGATCATATTCCATAATTAATTGTGAAGAGATGAAACCCTGCTAGGGGTTACGGCACTACTGGACTGGAAGAGGGCTGTTGAACTAGAAATGACGTCCACTTGTGGTTATCACCCGCCATTCTAATCTATGAGACGGGGAGAGACAAGAGAAAGATGTAACAATGAAACTCCATTCATACTTTACCTGCCTGTGGCATTATGGTGTCGGGGAGGCCAGGCCCAGTATACCAGTACTGGTTTTACTCCCCTGTATACAGTAATCAAGTGTTGTTACACAGTCTTGTTTTCCGTTACTGGAAATTCATTAGCTGCTCCCCTGGAAATGGAAATAATTAACTCACTGAATGCTGAGAGCATGCGTTCCTTGCTCTGCCCCCTTAAGCAGAGATGGAGCCAGGAGTGAACAGAGATTTGGTGTTGACCTCATCTATTTGGCATTCAGAGTAATTAGAAATCTAGCTCTCTTTACTGGGGAAAAAAATAGAAAACTGTATCTGATTAAAAGTCAAAATCTGCATTTAAATGGTAAAATCTCCCTGCGTGGAAGACACGGAGGAGCCGAGGGCTGGCAGGGCTGGGACCTTACGCTCTCTCTTCCTATTACACTTCTTGCGCTGAATTATTATGCAAATGCAATTCCATGTCTCATTAAAGAATGGAAGCTGCTGATATTCGGGACGCGGGGAGAGAGGGGCAATCAGCGTTACTTGGCCTGAGCGCGCATCTTCGTTTGTTGCATTCTTTCTAAAGCTCACAGGGCCATACGCATTTTCTTCACGAATACAGAGTTGTCCAAACCTCAAAGGTGTCTTCTTGGTGTGTACAGAATGTAGAGAACTTTCTAAAAATCATAGATCCTTCTTTTATAGGGGTTGAGAATTTTCTGTAGCATTTAGTAGACGAGGCATATCCACGTAATTCTAAATATAACCTTTTGGGATTAGCAATAATGTTTTTAGGAGCCATATCACCCTGGCTTCTTGTAGTTGGCAAGACCTGTCCTCATCTACCATAAATAAGCCTTTGCCACCTGTTTTGTGCGGTTAAAGAGGTTTAACTAAAGAGATTGTTAAAATCCGCACACCATCCTCATCCTTATTTCTTTCTAGCTTACTCATACGAGTATGCGACGCTTCTCCCCGATCCTCCCAGGCCACTCGCCTCCCTCTTACCTTTAAGGAAAAAGGCATCCGCCTGACTGCGTTCCAGCAATCAGCGCAGTGGAGCACAAACCGAGACATCCTTATTTACTAACCCTGAGAAGTAATGAGGTGCTGGGGAGTTGTGTTTGCAGATAAGTGAACTTTAATGGCTTTCAATAGTCATTAACCAAAGACGGTGTAATACAACAGTGGAGACGAGGCCCTTCCTTCAGGATCGTTATTCGTGCAACATGGTTGTTATTATGTTTAGTACTTGACACTTGGGATAATTGTATTAACATGAGGAATAAAAGCGAGAGTGAGTATCTACAAACCAAGATTATCCTCCACAATTATTCTCAAATACATAAGTGTATAATGTTCATATTCTTACCTTTTCTTACATATTTTAAAGCGTTATTGTCTGGGTTCTTTTTATTGTCTTTGTTAATCACATTACAGTATATGGTAAAAGTCCCAGAATTACGAGATTCTATCCAATATGTCCTTAAAATAATAGCTTTTCATTAATATTCTTTCCAATTATGCGTGCCCACCCCATACAATATTTCACAATACCCCGCTAAATACTCTTTCCACCTCTGGTCTTAATCCTATTTATAGCTCCCCCCCTCGCGAATGTGTAATTACCTTCCCGACTTCCAAAATGTCAGTAAGCAGCTGTTCCGAAGGAAGTGAAAACAGGGCAGTAATGAACAGCCACCAGGCACACGCCAGAGAGGTGAAGGCTCGTGTTTTTTTGCTGTAGCTGTTAATCCATAGGATGTAAAGGCAGGAAGTCCTGCATCCCCAGGTACTGGCAGCGATGATGTCACAGTGTTTGATTTACAAAACTAGCCCCCCCCCCGCGATGTATATACCTATCCCGCGCATGTTTAAATTCCCTCACTGTATTAACCTCTACCACTTTTGCTGGGAGGCTGTTCCACTTACCCATCACCAGCTGGATTATGCCCAGAACACATGGCTCACATGCACAGACAGTAAAATGTTTCATTGTGTCCTGGTGGTATGGCAATGTCTCCACTGTTTTCACGGTACTACAGGGGATACAACCCTGTGAGCTTGTTACATGAACGCAGCACGGAACCGATGAAATGAGTCATTTAATTACTTATAACCGGCACAAAACAACATTTCTGTGTGCTTGTTATTCCTAATTAAAGCGCTCATTTTGATTTGCATCTCGCCCGCTCCACGTTCTCTTCTCACTTTCTAGAGGTATCTGCCCGACGCACTCACACAAAAGCTCCTATTAATATCTTGTTTATTTTCCGTGAGAGACGGGTACACGGCAGCTGCTGCCCGGGAAGACACACAGCGGGACTAAGTAAGTCGACGGTCGCTGTACGCGATCAGCCCTTCGTCAGCGAGGATTTTCTTCAGCGTTATGGTGCCCCTCTTTCCTCTGAAGGAGGTGTATGTTGGGTATGAGGGTATCACAGGGTTCTACAGCCCTAAAAGCCCCAAGAATGTGTACAGAGACAGCAGGAAATGAGTTTCTAAATAAAATGTGTAAATATTCTAAATAAACATAAAAAGTGTCGCTCTTTGGCCAATTCAAACGTTAGGAGGGATGTAATTACCGACAGACTAATCTAATGGATTTTTCTATTGCTTAGACTTTACCTCCAGCTGCTCCGTGTCTTCTGGCAGACAGCACTGCTGGGTCTCCTGTGCATGCTTGCATGACTCCCTGTATGCTTGTGTGCCCCCCGTGTATTCTTTTATAATGGTATGGTCCAAGATCGAATGCCGCAGGAACCTGTAACTGTGGCAATGGCTAATATGCCATCAGCTGAAAATGTGCCAGATACAAGTAATTGTAGCGCACGGGGAAGCTGGGGAGGTTTCAATGGTTAAATACCACCTCTACTGAGAGGCTCTTCAATGGAAAAGGAAGCCACAAGGACATTTGCAAGTGTTGTGAGTTCTTTGCTGTTGGCGATTAGAAGCTCACACACACAGGATGTTTCCACTGGCACGCAATTAACACCGAGACAGATGCATCTGCCGTCTCGCTGCAGCAGACGATGCGCTGCAGAAGCTAAACGATGTGTTTGGAATATTTTTTTTCGCGGTTTGGGATATCACAAATAAATGGGAAAAATGGGGAAAGGTTGTCTGAGCGCCACGTCGAGAAACGTCTCGCTGTTTCCCATGATTGAAAAGCTTCGAGTAACCTTCTTCGAAATGTCACAGTAAACGGCGGTGTTAATAAGGTGTCCGCATATGCAGGCCACATCGGTCACGTCTTCAGGCCAAGGAGCTCAAATGAGAGTTCAAGCAAAACATTACAAGACAACTCTCATAAGTCTCTGCCAGCTGTGAGGCAAACCATGCAGCTGCTGGCAGGGGCTGATGGGGGTTGTAGTCCGGTAACAGCTGGAGAACTTTTTGGGGGTTTTGTGAAAACATTTAACTCTTTGGTGCAACACACAGCAAATCTTATGGAAGAAAAGGGGTTAAACACGGAACGGGCAAAGACAAAAAGTATGGTAGCAAAGTGGTGTTATCCCTGTGGCAACCAGCGGAATTGTCCAATCAGCAGGCACATTCAATCTGTTGCTATGGTGATAAAACTAGTTTTTTAAACTTTGCACCAGAATTACTTTTCAAACATTGCATTTTGATGGAGTAGTGGAGACGTGGAACAGTTACAAGCCAAACAGCCGTGCCAGTGGTAGGAATGCAGATTGGTTTAATTAGGCATAACGCCTGCTTATGCGGCTTAATTAGAGTGAGTTTTTCATTTTGATGTTGGAAAACCCCCACTGGTGGCATAAATTTGGCCCAGTGGAAGCAGCACGAGTGGGGGGTCTCCTACCTCCAGCTCTCCAGCTACGGGATTGTTTTGTCAGCGGGACCCGCTTCAAAGACTAAAATTAAATCAACACATAACAGGGCGATGAAAAATTAAACTGTATTTATATAACTATCAAGGGGAATCCGGGCAGAAATATTACGGCTTGCGAAGAGAAGATCGGCTTCCAAGATGAGATCATCTTTGTGATTCGGCGGAGGTTGCCAAGAGCCGATCTCTCCCCATATGTCCCATCACTAGCCCTGACTTTCAGCGGCGTTAACGTCGCCGGGATGCAGAGGGGAGTAGAGGATTGCAAAAAGATATGCTTTTTCCTCCCCAGTCTTGCAGTCACTGTATCAGAGACATAACATGGCAGCCCTATCCCCCTTTCATACCTATTTGAAAAATGGCGAAAGATGCTGAAAATTAGCAGGGGTTGTGTATTAAAAGTCACTTTGGTGAAAAGTTATAAAAAATGGTCATTATGGCAACCGAGGCCTTGCGGTTCCATCAGTTGCTATGGCAATAACATCACTTTTTTAAGGTTTGCACAAGAATCACCCCCCCAGGCTCTTCTTGGGAAACCTGCCCCTTACAGTGACCTATCCCTGTGCTTAGTATCTGCTAAGCTACAGGTGCCAATAGTCCTAATTGATTGGGACAGTCCCTACCACTCCACTTATGGTTATGATTGAACCAGACGTTATGAAGTTAATTATTTGTTAATAGTTAATTATTTGGCCAATCCAATCTGCCATTTGCTAATAATGCCAAAAAAAATCTAGTTTTGAACGTTCTGTACTGGTGATAGTGTCCCTGACCAGAATTTAAACACGGTTTCCGCAATACCACCTCTGCTGATCAGCTGAACTATATATATATATTATATATAATTTTCTCAATTATAACATGCTGGATACCGCAAGGCAACATTATACCTTTTAAATCCTTCCAAAACGCCCAAGATGTGGAATTATTGTGTTTTTTTTTTTTATTTTAATGAAAGAATTCTCGTGCGTTCCCAGCAAACCTCATCTGCCACCGGCAAGGTTCAGTCAGGGCAGGAGATGTCGATGGGGTATCGCTCCGGTAAGGTGGAAGAGTTAGATGACAAGAGACCCGGGAATCTTACAGCAGTCCTATAAATCAGTCGCAATCTGCGTCCCGGCCGCTCGATTTGAGCTACATTTATGCAAGTAACACTTTCAGCTTTCTCAGAACAAATATTTCACCGGCCGGGCAGGTTTAATGCGGCTCGGGGCGTCTGCGGCTCCGCTTTACTGCCAAGAAATGTCAGCCTTCTTCCCTCTCTCGCCGTTCGTTATTATTATTTTTTTTTTATAAAAAAACCCTACTTCGGTAGAGTAGTTAATTCAGCGAACGCGATGGGGTTTTCCTTGCAGTCAGGTTTCTATGGGGCCAGGGTTAAAGGGCAGATCTGGTAAACACTGAATGCTTACACATGGGTTTTATGATCACATCGCATGCTGCTGGATTTCCTGTCTTCACGCCTTAAGCTCCCGGCATTAATCCTTAAAACCTTTTGGTTTTGGGATTATAGTGTCGTTAAATTAAGATTTTCTGAGAATAGGTGCAAGGTGTCTTAACTCAAGGTCCTCAGTCAACCCCGTTCTATTAAGGGATGATCACAGCCTTTACATTGATTGTAAGCTCACGCGTAGGGTCCTCTTTACCTGATGTGTCGGTTTGGTCTGTTAATTCTAGATTTGTCGGACCCTTTGAATGTAGGGATAGAAAGAAGTGCTGTGGATATTGTTGGCACTATATAATTCAATCAATAATAAAAATAATATAATAATAATAGTAATAATAATAATAATATCATAATAATAGTAGTAATAATAATAGTTAATAATAATAGGCTTTTACTGCGTTATCATAGAAGACCCATGCAAACGGGTCTGCCGTCTGAGAGTCCATATTTTGGCCCCATTTGGCCCCCGTCTAGTCTGCCTGTTTCTCCTGCTCTAAAGACTCAAACCTTAAACAGTTGTTGGTCTCATCTTAGATTCAGGAGCCATATGCCTATCCCATGCATGTTTAATATTCCTCAGTGTATACCCTCTACCACTTCTGCTGGGAGGCTGTTCCATTTATCTACCAGTCTCTCGGCACAGTTAAACATTTTTACATTACATTCTATTAGGAATAAGAAGAATAACCGAAAGAGGAAACCTCACAGAGTTAATATGATTTAATATTATAGCCCATGGTGTCTCAGCCGTGCTAACATTTGCTTTCTGTGTTTGTGAGGTCAGCGTGGGCCGCGCTATGCATATGTGACAAACAGATCCGCGGGAAACTGCTGTGCTCTGCAAATTGTACATGCGCCATTGTTTTATCGCCAGTCCCTCCTGATCTTGGGATTGGCTGACCTGGCCAAATCATACGGATTGTGCTTAACCCTTTAAAGTCTTCTTCATCTTGAATAGAATATTTGTATAACTCGCGTAACTAACTGCGATCACACATCGATGTTTGAAAAGTTACAGTTCTGGGAGATTTTTACAAACTTTCTTGCAATTTAAAAAAACAAAACTTTTTTAGTGTTTTTCTGTCTTTTCGATGATCCATATTGACCTTTTAATTATATTATTATATTATTTTACTGAAACCATCCGCTGCCGCATACACAGAATCATACATATTCATTATTCACGGAAAGTCCGTGAATTCATGTAAACCGGATAAAAGCGCTGAAAATTTCCTGCATAATGTTTTTTTTTTTGCTGAATTCTCTGGGTTTGATTTAGTATCTAATAGTATATAATACGCCATATCAAGGCTGCAGCGCGTCACATGTCGAAAGGCTTTCCACTAAATAACAAATTACCCCCCCGTATGTTGGAGATGCAACTGAGAAAAAAAATGCGTTAATTAATAATAAACCCGTTTAAAAAATGTTTTACATCATATACTGTGATCCGGGGAGGAATAAAGTATTTATGTGCGTTACCTTGAAACATTCTTTTATGTATTGCTAAGGGATTGCACATAATGGCTCAAAAGGCAGAGAAATAAAAAAAAGAACACATGAAAAACATTATCAAGCATAGAAAAGTTAAATAAATGGGAAACGTTATTGAAGAATGTTACTTTTTATCATTTCGTGTAAAAAAAGAGGGTATTTTAAGCAATCTTTGTGTCCTCATAAAAATCATAAAATAAGTGCATTTCTTCTTATAGAGATACTGAAACAAACTAGCGATTCTCATGCTGCATAATAAATGCCCGGGGGGGGGGTAATAGCCGAATATTGGGACAGATAGCATAATAAAAAATGTTTTTTTTTATTAAATATTATGCGCCTCTACACGTAGCCTTAAGGATAACTTTGTTATCACAACAGCGAGATAGAATTACAAATAAATGTAATTATAATTATTTCATTATAAATAATTGGAAATATCTCATTTTAAATAAATATATATATATGGACAGGTCATTTAATGAGCATGGTGGTAGGACCGGCCGCCACACGCAGTTATTCAAAGTTTTTTTTTCCGCCTCCGACGTCCATTACAATGTACCGTTCATTTCTGTCACTAATAATATGTCTGTAGGGCTGAAATGAAGGGAGCTTATACAACATACTAATACTATTATTGATCCCGGAGAGATTGCAAGGTAGAAGTAATAGGATTGCGTTATTAAAAGGATTTTTTAAAGTTCTGGGTGTCATCTGCTTGAATAGAAAATGGCGTAATTGTCGTGTGCCGCGATAAACTCTTCTGATGTTGATGGAATAACCAGGGAGTGCGCGTGTTTAACGCTTTACCTCCCGAGAGGTTGGAGGAATTCTTAGAATTGATAGCAAAAAACAGCTCCCTTGAAGCTCAGGTAGGGAAATTCATGGCAGAGCATGATGAGCATGAGGACTTAAATGACTTCTTAAAAAATTAGTAATTAGTAATTAGTTAAAAAAACAAAAACCAATGTCACGCTTAAAATCTGGGGAAAGTGTTGAGCGTGTGAGAGTCTAGGACTCTTCCTGGAAATCCAGGAGTGTTTTCAGCTATGAATTACCTACTATGGATTAACTCTGACAGGCCTAGCTTGGCATGTCTCACTGGCAGTCAAAAGGTTAAACCACATGTCAGCTTCTAAGAGTACAAGGGGTCCAAACAGCTGACAGAGAAGGTGTTTTTGAGCCGAC
The DNA here is from genome assembly GCF_027358695.1 of Spea bombifrons. Lineage (NCBI taxonomy): Eukaryota > Metazoa > Chordata > Amphibia > Anura > Pelobatidae > Spea > Spea bombifrons. Next base: position 25,176,529 of record NC_071099.1, on the reverse strand, counting down.
GGGTGCCAAAGATAGGCTCCTATGGATAAGAAGGGTACCAGGGTGTCAGCCCAGGCAGAGGCTGCAAGTCCCCAGCCGGGAGCTCATGCCTCCATCCATCATATGAAGCTGTCATGTTCACCCAACAAGCGCTGATCTATTAGCCTCTCCAGAGCATCTTATTAAGCTGGAGCAATTGATGAAGATCGTTCGGGTGCCACTCAGCCTCCTCAAACGTCAGCCTCCAAATCACTCCTGAAATGTAATTAACGAGCCAAAGAAACCGTCTAATAGAGCATCCGACAGGAGGCAAACACAGGCAGCCATGTAATATGACATGTATAGCGTAGGACTGGTGAGGCCGAGAATGCCATTGGAAGTCATTGTCCGTTCCATTACACAGCAAGTCTGTCATCAGGAACGTTAGTTAACGTGGAAAATCTTTGCCCACCTTTGACTTTTTCTCCTTTTATGTTTTCTTTGTTTTATTTTATTTATACAATTAAATATATAAACCCATTTCCTGCTGTTTCTATACAAATGATTGGGGCTGTAGAACCCGTTCTCCAGTGTCCCATGCTGTCTCGCCAACAAAGAATACATATAAAACTACTTTGTAAGTATCTTAATATGCATTCTTTAACCTGTTAAAAAAGCGTTTGCCTTTAGGAGAAGCTGCAGCACAACGCTCCACAATATGGTCCCTTTTTTGCACCACCAATAAATCAGTGGGAGTGCTTTCTGTGTATGATCACGGTGGGTCTCATTGGACCACCCCAGAACTCCCACTTACCCAGTGCATATCAAAGGGGGACCACATAGACGTTGAAAGGGTACCCAGTTATGATGGGTCAAAGAACCAGTATGTTAAAGAAAGCCAAGTTCAATGGAAACTTGACGTTAAACGTTATCTAACGATTGTTGAGCGTAATTTGAAGTATAATCCCATTGGGTGAAATTATAGAATGAATGTGTCGGTGTTCTATAAGTAAACCAACAAAATAACAAAATAAACTCAGCAGGACCTTGTGATTTGCTGAGTGTTCCTTTAGAACTTCCGCAGCTCACTGAATTCCATGCTGGACCATTCAAGATTGATGTCACGTTATTGCTAACTTACTCATTAGTTTGTGTTACGATTGCATTATTGTATCATCATCATTTAATAACAATATATATATCAAAATCCTATTGACCAGGAGTATTATATCCAAGGCCATCACCTCTGCCTGTTCTAGAAGACCTAAGGAACATCTGCTAATTTCCCAGTTTTAACAGTTTCTAACTGAATTGGTTAAGTATTATTTATTAGTGTTTTCTATTTTTTTTTTTCTCTGGGAGACAAATCCTCATTAAAATGGTAATTCTTGTGTGGTTTTTTTTTTCTTTTTTAATTAGATGTAATTTCTTTTGAAAACATCAGGGATCAGGCAGCTGTCAGTGGGAGAACCGTCAAAGGTGGCGTGCGTGTTTAACTGATTAAAACAGTTATTAGCGAGGGCTCTTGGTAGGTTGGACGCTATCAGAGCTGGGTACCCGTAGGCAAATCTTCCTTCTAAACACACGCTGATTAGTGTTAACTCTTCCACTGCCACATTATCCTGAAATGCAGATAATTTTGTAGGGGGGTTTTGCTGACCATACACATCATCTCATAACTTCTGTTTGTGGAAAAAGAAAAACATATTTTAGGCTCGGGTTGTGTTTTAAGCACTCTGTCATTAACAGTTGCTATGTTTGGCTACAAAGGGCTGTGGCAGGAAAAGTATTATTTTGGGACATCTGCTATGGCTTCCAGACCGATATAATATTGTAGTTGGATGCTGCTGCCATGTCTCTATCCCGTGGCAAAATTAATTTTTTTTGTTAAACTCAGCCGGAATTCAGTAATAATCATAGTTCCTGTTGGGTTTAAATGTCTTCATTTACATGGATTTTATGTAAAAAAAAAAACGATGAGCTGAGACTATGCAGTTTGGAATAGCAGGTAATGGGGATGGCATATAAAATATACTATATGATACATTTGAATAGAAAACTGAATTCTGATTGGCTTGTTGGCATTACTGGCCAATCAAACGCCTAGATTCCATATCATGATCTCTGACCAGAACGTGCACGGTTGAGAAAATTGGCTGGTAAAAAAAAAGCAACCTCTACATATATATTTAAAATAAAAATTCTCACATGAAATAAAAAAATTCTTACATGAAATCTTCCACATAAGCCAAACTGAACCGTCTATTTAACCTGTACCTCCCAACATGGTCAAAAGAGACCCTTTAATTTTAGGGGGAGTGGTTGGAGGTGTGCCTGGGGGTGGGGCTTTACACAGATTTTTCAACATGACATATTTATAGCTGTTTATTTACCAATTCAACATATAATCACCTTTTTTTGGTCTTTCTATACATGCTTTTGTGGATTTTAGGGCTGTAGTACCCCTCATACCAATGAAACAGACCAGACATCCTAAATTGGGACAGTCGGTAGATATGCTAACAGAACCCTGAAGCTCCGTGTTTACTCAACATTGAAATCAGCGTTAAAATGCCAAATCTAATCATTCTCATTTTTGTACCAATCATCGCTTGTAAGCATAACCAGAGCTACACGATGATCAATTTCTCGCAGTGTCGTGGACCCTCCCTCCTACATCAGCGAAAAGCCGCAAACAAACACAGTGCCAAATTACCCTCCTTATTGAAAGTCATTTTATGAATAAAACAATTATTCAAGTAATTGAAAAAATGTGTTGTTAAATTAAATGTGGTGCTTGCTATTAAAATTTGAGTGCTTTCTGGTGCTGGCGGCGTGAGCCTGTAATTATACTGCTGCTCTCTCTCCTGCTTTTATTGGTTTTTAATCTCTTTTCGTGGCGTCTCTCGGATGATATTTTACTGTACAGAATAATATTCCTCTCCTAGGGAAAAGCTCAACTGATTTTACCTTCTCTCCATGTTGTTATTTTTTTTTTGGCATTTTTAATCCTTACTTTTAACTCTTTCTGATCAAATATAGTTTTGCGGTTTGTTGGACTATAAGATTTGTAACATATTTTGTGGAATGATTTACTGTTTTGAAGATGAAAGAACAAAAACAAACAAAAAAAAGAGCAAAATTAAAGCAAACGTGAAGATTGTGCCAAGGTATTAATCATTTTTTAACGTCTACATATACATATATACATTTTTCAGTGACTTGTAAAAAAAAATAAAGAAGACAGCAGGTCACCTTAGCTTGGACAGATATTAAGCATTACATGCCTTGTGATGAAAAAATTTATTAATGATACCATTGATGTTCCTACATTCCAAGTCAGACTCATTGCTCATGAGAAGATAGTGGTGTCCTGAAACAGGCACACATCCCTCAAATGAACCGAGTCAGTAACCCAAGCATTTGTCTTTTGTACAGGGCTCCTGCGGGGTTAATGACAATACAGAGGAACATAGAAGGTGTTGCCTTTTACAATTAAATAAATGGTCCATATTCTGTTCTTAAATGCAAGCTCTTTAAGAATGTATTGAGGATTTTATCAGAATCTTCCATTAAGGTTTATCTTCGATGATATTAACATTATCATCACAAATCATTACTTTCTTCAAGCCAAGGAGAACAATTAGTTGCCAGGACAAGACAATTGAAATAACCATATTGGTCCAAGAGAAGATAGAGAAGGTACCTTTTGTTGGGCCAACAAAGGAAAAGATGCACATAAGAGTCACATAAGCATTCAGGATCTCAGAGGTCTCTTCTACACATGGAGCCTTTATCAGGCAATCCTTTGGATTCAAAGGATCTATCTAGAACAACCATTTCAATTAGGGATCAGATCATAAACGAACAGCTGATCCTTACCTACCCAAAATTCAAAGTGTTTCTTTTTTTTAAATCATCTAAAATATGAAGAATTATATATTAAGCCATAGAGCTATAAAGCTTCTTCTGTTCAAATCTATATAAGTCTTGTGAAATTTTTCGCTTCATTGTTACCAGTAGCTTCATACAGTCATGTTCTTCAGCAAATTGAAATCATTAACCTCACATTACAAGATTTTAGACTCTTAATAATTTAATCAACTTGTATAATTTGTTTATTTCTTATACCTAATTATCCGTGGGATTCGTACTAAACTGAGCTCCTCTTTCCTTTGGAAACTACAGAAAATGATTTCCAGTTTTGGGAGTTCCTCAATAAACCAAATTAAAAAAGATAAATATATTTTTGGAAACGTAGAGAACCATATTTATTTCCTTGATTGGACTTCGGATTCTCATGGACTTCTAACAGTCTTCCAATTATCAGAAGTTGGACTGAAGATTCTACCCCTAATAGAGAAGTAATGTCCACACCTGGGATTTCCCAGGGTGGGCTAGGGTAATGTCTATTCTTCTCTTCTTCTTAAGGAAATAGCTTTGTTTTTTGATGTACGTTTACCAGTTCCCGCTTCTGTAACTAAGGCATTTTGGTGCTTCAAGTTGTCGGAGAAAGTTCCACAATAGTTTGAAACCATAGAAATATGTAATGTATCATGGGGTCCAAACATGTCTCGCTTCTCCATGTCCATGATATGAAAGGACGATCAACAAAAGGACCTTACATTTTCCATAGTACAGGAGGTAGAAGCTCACGGATTGATTGTAGAATCTTTAAGGTGCACTTGAAGGATGTGTTCTCAGGTAATGAAAATGTCAGTAATATCCCATGTAATTGCAGCAGAATTTACCTGCTGGGCTAGTAATATAGGGGTCAACAATTTTAATCATATAAGTGCATTGCTCAGCTCTCCTGTAATGAGGAGCCTTATTGCCTCTGCCATACTAAAAGTATATGTTTGATTTTGATTGCTGACATTGGGAGTTATTGAAAGACCAAGGCTTTGGAAGAACATTACTACTGTAACCCAAAATAATTTATGGATAGAACTCTGTAAATTCCTCTTTTGTTTCTCTACAAAAACCTGATTGGGTTCTACAAGTCTAAACTCATAGAGGTCATTTGTGGACCCCTATGAAAACACAGTTGACTGCTGTGTAGCTTCCACTTAAAACATCATATCAGGAGATTCCTATAAGCATTCGCAGATATTTTTAGTGCTTTCCTTTGGGAGCTCTGAAGCTGTTCTCTCTAATGCTGACGTCTGGTTCCTTACCTGCTGGGAGCTGACACAGGGTTTAGGAAGGAAGAGTTTTATTGCTGCCACTTTACCAAAATCATTGTATCACATGCTTTTTTAAAGCAATTTTGAAATAGTGAATCTGGCTTTGGAGCAGATATGGGGTTATTGTGTTTTTTTCCATGTGAGAAAAACCCTACTTTCCGTAGACACTTGCTGGTGTAATTACCACTTTTACCATCTGGGTATTTTCGAAAGCTATAAACGATCATAGCTTAAGAGCATGGTTAGTAAGGATATTTCCCAGTAGCTGTGTTCAAGGCGAATCAAGGCGTTATTACGCATGTTAAACCATGATTCTAAGGTGTGTTCAGGATTGTGCAATTGGGCAGCTACCAATGGACTACCTGTCTGGTGTAGACTGAAATATAGGCATCCAATTGTAATTGGTATTCAGCATTCTTAGACCTTTATTTGCACTGTTGTGGCTGGACGTAGTTATACAGTAGGTGTATTATTAGGTTTGCCCTACTCTACCATGCAAAAATAGATAAAAAAAAACAAAACAAAGCACAGTTACACATATGGCTTCCAACGGAAGGTCTTCATGAGTTCTTAGGCCCCCCTCACAGTATTAGGCAGCTAAATACACTATATGGACAACAGTATTGGGGCACCCGACCAATACACCAACAGGGACTTTGATGACATTGCATTCTAAATACATAAACATCAATATGTTGTTGGTCCCCCTTTTGTAGATATAACAGATTCCATTCAGATTTTGCAGTGGATTCTGTGGGAATTTTTCGCTCATTCATCCAGTAGAGCATGTGTGAAGCCATGGCAATCTATTCCATGAGGCTCCTGACACAGTTTTTGGCGTTGTGAAGTTGGCGACTTTTACACACAATGCGCCTCAGCACTCGGTGACCCTGCTCTGTAACTATATGTGGTCTTCCGCTTTGTGGATGAGTAGCAGCTGTTCCCAAATGCTTCCACTTTCTAATAATACCACTTACAGTTGGTCGTGGAATATCTAGCAGGGATAACATTTCACCAACTGACTTATTGCAGAGGTGGTATCCTATCTCAGTACCACGCTTGAATTCGCAGAGCACGCCAGAACAACAAATGTATTTAAAACATTTTGTAAATGCCAACTGCATGGCTAGGTGCATGATTTTATACACCTGTGGCAATGGCTCTGATTGAAACGTCTGACTTCAATAATTAAGAGGTGTGTCCCAAAACTTTTGTCCATATACTGTATGTATTCATTTTTAACCCAGGTTTGGACCTTTGTGACATCTTATGTTCTCCCTCCCATCTTTGGTGTTCACACCGTCAGATATCTCCGCATGCACTACACGTGACAATGACTATATATATATATATATATTTGTCCAGAGTTCAGACATAAACCAAGTCTGGTACATATACAAACATACTTTTGGCTAGGATTATCTCTTCGTATTATCTCACTAATGAAAAGGATTTATATCTAGATTTATGGCAGGTTTGATAACCTACATTTTCTAACAAGTTAATAACCTCAACATTCTTTAGAGGCTTAGCTTCTCTCTAATTAATTTTTTCCTTTAAGACCAGATTTATAAGACTTGTAGACCAAAGAAAACATTTTCCGCCAGACACGCTGCGGCTGTTCATTTATTTTAATGGTAAGCTGATGGAAAAATAAATGAATGGGGAAGTGTTTTGTAACCTTAATTGAGATATGGTTGCCAGATCGCTAATGCTTTCATGCTTTATAATGTAACAGGAAGACACCACCAACTTTGTCTCATTGCTTTCCTCAAACCTTGAAGGCATAGATCTCTTTCTAAGGTGACCAACAATTTGTTTTATGGACATGATACATTCCAACATGATGACATATTCAAAGACCTCACGGGGAGGAGATGCAATAGGACCCCTATCTTTCCAAATGCCGGACAACTCTTTAGATCTACCATGATCCCACTGGTCTGCTGACCTACTGGTCTGCTGACCTACTTGACCAGCAGGATCATGGTGGGGCTGAAGAGTTGCCCTAAATTTGGGAACGTAAATCCCGACCCCACCGAGTTGCGAATGTTAAATCAAATCATGGCGTGGCTCCTAGAAGAACATGCCAATACTGCACATTCTTTAAAGTTTTAGCAATATACTGGGGCTTAATGGTTGATTGTTATCCAGGTTGATAGTTATCCATAAAGTTATTTAGGGTTTTGAATAATCTGCCACACCTGATGTTTTCAATGGATTTCTCTGCACATGAAGTCATAGAATGTTTTGATAAAAAAAAGAAAAAATGGTTCAGCACTCAACTCCCAGGAATCTGGGTGCTAGCAGAAAAAAGGGGACAGCATAAACCCTCTTGAAGTATACGAACAATGAAAAGAATCCCAGCACTCCAAACAGCCTCCAATCCTTATGTTACTTTATTTAGAGAAAGCAAAACAAAAAAAAAGCTAAGTTTCGGCCAAAAGCGCCTTTGTCATAGAATGTTTTGGTGACATCACACTTTGTCCCATTTCCTATCATTTTGTACATAAACAGCTCAACAACAATTTAGTCACAAGACCGGAATTGCATGTGTAGTGGTCGGAAAGGCTGTCAATTCAGGGCACAGTTCAGTGCGTTCAGCCTGTCCTGCAGCGTTGACTCTCCCCACCAAAAGAAGAAAGGACAGTCGGCAGCTATGTTTATTCAGGGGCAGATGTACATCAACAAAAGTAAATATGTTAGATATCAAGTTTTTCTTTTAGCTGTCAGGGGGAAGCTCTTTTTCCCCCCCGACACTTTGATGGCTTGACTGGTATTGCAAGTGTTAAGTTTCTCAGCAGATACTTTGTTTCACAGTGAAGGATTATCTCAATGCGATGGAAGACATTGGAGCTGGTTACAGGGGCACTTAATCTGGGAGAATGGGGAGCAATTGTAAAAACTCAGACAGCTGTCGAACAGCTGGGATTCCAGATACCCACTCGAAATTTTGGCAGGTGATGAGAGGAACAGATACTATTTATAAGTTTGGACTGACGGTGCAAGGCAGAGCTCTACGGGTCTCCAGCTGTTTTAAAGAATGGCCCACGTCGAAGACATTTACAAGCTGAATGCTCTGCAGATCTCCTTGTCCAGGGTGCAGAGCAGCTTTGCAGATCTTTGCAAAGATTCTTTTTAAAGCACCAGCACACTCCTCAGTACTAATGTAGGACATAGATACATATCTTAGATACAAAAGGCACAGGGCTCATTGTTTTACTACAAACAGAAAATCAAAATTAAGAGAGAACAAGATATTTGAAATTCAAGTGTCTAGATGTGGACACCTGTACCGGGGGAAGAGGGCAGTGGCTATGAAAATTGCGTTGATGGTTGTGTTTATTGCCTGCCCAGCACCACACTATGCATTGTACATTTTTCATTTTATTTGGATGGTCGACATAGCTTTTTCCTCTCTCTAAAGGAATAGAAAAAAATTACAAAAAAAACACTTAAAGCAGCTAAATCTAAAAATAGCTGTTTCACTTGGCCACCTTCCCTCGCACTCACATTCTAAATCCTTCTTTTTCTTCTTCTGGACCCAAAAATATGTGCGGCACGTTGGAGACAGTGGCAGAAGAGCCTGGTAATTGATGCATCTGCTGTGGATTGTAGCTGGGCCAGCACTTGATATGCAGTCTGTAATTACACATGAATGGGGCTTCTTAGCTGCACACGCTGTAAACATGTGCGGGTTGTGTGTGGCCAGGGTACACGTTAACCCCATCTTTGCCAGGGGTCCCACAATTCATACGTGAATGCAGTGTTCTCTATAAAGTCTATCTGAAAAATAATCCAGGAGAACGTACAATGATGGTTTGTATAATAAAAAAACTTCCTATAACTGCCAGTTGTTATTGATTATTATAGCCAGCATTATGAAAGAGACCTCTCCACACAGACAATAAATCCTTAAAGTGTTAGAGACTTAATATCAAGAGATAGGACTGTTTTTCAGACAGGCCAAGGAGACTGCTGGGCAGATAGTTGCCAGTAGTCCTGATAACTAGAAAAGTAGAAGTTTATCAGGAGTATCCCTGCAGATTCAGGAGTGTTTGCAGCTGTGGGCTGTGTGACGAATGGCAGAGGGCTTGCCAAAGGTTCATTAACATTAAACATACTAATATCAACCTTGAATGCTATTAGTTGTGAGTAATGAGTATAAGAATGTGCTTCTTGATTGACAAGTGGGGTTTTAAGGTATGTTATCTGTTTTTGACCCCTTGCGTTTTGGGCCAACCAGTAGTCCGACTGTTGGACTCTAGATTCTTCAAGTGTGTTTTCACTGGACTGAACTCTTGTATGTGCCATTGGGATAAAAGAAACGTTTTGCGAAGCACTGAAGCTGGAGGATTGTAAAATCTAACTGCCCCTCACCCCTCCTGGGTGATACAAATATATACATTGGCAGCTTCGCTGTGAAGGATTATCCCTGCCTGCTATATAATGAGATCCTGCAGGTAGACTGGACAATTTTAGGTTCTCTTAACTGTCCCAGCAGAGCACATTATACCTGAGAACGAGTAGACAGAAGCAAAACGCTGATTGTTAAAGGGAGAACGCCCCATAGCGATGCTGTATTACTGTATACAGTAATAACATCTCCACATTTCCATATTTTACATAGGATACGGCAGATTCAAAAGCCAAAGGCTGGCAGAGAATTATGGGAATTGTAGTCTGACAGCAGCTGCAAAATTGGATATTTCCTAGCACAGTATTTTGTTTTCTTAAAACTTACAGTGAAGTTTGGCCAAGGACAGGGCCCTGAGACAGGACAAAGGAAGGGTACACAGCAGACTCTTGTCCCTCTGGTGTGACTGTCACCAGTGCAAACAGAGCCTGGATTGTTGATATTGACTTCCGCTTAATAGATGAGAGTACATGCTTTCCACCGATATTCCCCAGCTGCGGCCGCGAGATCCTGTTACCTCCTGCTGCAGTAACTGACAGCTTTTTAAAGCCGCACCAATTCCTGGCAGGTTATGAACTAAGATAAGACCCTATTTTCTGTACTAAGGGTGGCCAAAATCTACTGCGGTATACTACCTGAGTGTGTGTATATATTGTATACATACTGTACGTAAATGCATATATTTGAGATACAGAATGTAGGGCTGGACTGCGGGTCACTAAGTGACCCTTCACTTCAAGGCTAGCAGCCATAAAATGACTTACGTCCAACTAGATATGCAAGTCTGCACAAAATGCTTTCATACTCTCGCTTTGTGGGGCTGCGCATATTCAGCGGGGGTGCAGGACTTGATCTAACCCTGAAGTGGCAGTATTGGTAACCCCATTGGCCACCGTGTCCGATAGAGTTCATAGGTTGACGGGACAGGGGAAACTTGACATTTCAAATACATTGTGATATAACATTGCCTTGGGAACTTGACATGATGTCCAACTCGTTTAAGTGAATAGACCTTCCTGTCTCCTACATTTAGAGAAGTTTCATTATTTCATGTTACAGATAGGAAGAGGATAAACATTCTGCAATGTTGTTTCTCTTGGGAAATGAAAGGTTAAGTAGACTTTTGTAATGCCTTTTAGATGTTTGCAGATACCTGATTTATCACTCATTGGGGGGAATTAGGGGCGGAAGCCACAGCAACCTTCTCTTACTGATGTCCCTACTTGGATGATGAATTTGGGTTCCAGGATAAGCCTCCTTCACCTGAGGGATTGAAGTTAACAAGGGTGTTTATTAATAAGGTAGGGGGAACGTATATCATCCTGAACTGATATAGGAATGTTCAAGCACTGACTGTGAGATGAAGGATTGATTGAGACAAGTAATGATCGATTGAGGTAGAGCGTGAGTAGTGATGGTGATTAGTTCTTATGCTGTCAGAGAGAATTGGGAATGTGGGGCCAACGGTTTGGAATCCTGGAAACCAGGAGCATATAACCCCCCTGAAATCTGTCAATTACATTAATTGGAAAATGTTATAAAATAATGTTTTTAAATCCTTCGTTGGTGCTTAGAAGGTCCAGATTGGAACCCAAATGTTTTCATAGAACCTACAAGTTTGAAAATCAACAGTTTTTTAACCTAGAGGAGGGATAGTATGGAAACTTGTTGATTCTAAAATAATGTAGGGCTTTATATGTATGTGCTACCAGTCTTAAGGCTCACTAAATTCTAAGAATCTTTTTAGCCTTTGAATCCTAAGGAAAAAAATGTATTTGTTTCATATTTTCATGCCTTTAACCATATCTTTATATACTCCAGTAAAAAAAAATCAATATGAATTCTTCCCCAAACCATGTCTTCTTACAAATTACGGGGTTTAAAAGACTTTATATATAAAGCTGGCTTGATATACCACTAAAGGAGAAAATCAAGTTATCTGGGTACGGAAACATTTATAAATATATATATATATTTATAAATATATATATATATATATATATATATATATATATATATATGTATATATATATATATATATATATATATATATATATATGTGACATACAAATAATTCTCCACATAAAAGGAGTAAGCATTAATAATAAGCAGGTCCCCAAGTAGTTACACCTTAAGTCAGCCCTGGTGACAAAAGGAATATTTTTGTCAGCCTGAGGCTCTCGAGGCTGAAGTATCATTTTAGCTGAAAACAAGACCAGGATACATAAATCAGATGTCTTTTACAAATGTTTCTGGGTTTTTTGTCCTTATTTTGCTTTTAGAAGAGTCTTGACAAGGGCCTCTGTATTATTGTCAGATCAGACACTTTTAACTGAATTTAGGGTTCAATTTGTCTGCCACCAATGTAGCTGTTAACCTTTTTACAGCAACAGAGGACACCAGCTAATTACTACTTCTATGGCAGTCTGAAGGTTAAGGAGATATCCTACCTACTGGCATTAGTTCTGTCATCATGTCATTCCTATGCTGATATCGAAGCTTGACTTTCCATGCCCTGTGCAGCAGGTTAGAGGTCATAGTTCGCTATGGGAATCCAAGTTGATGTTGGCTCCTTCTCGGCTGTACACGTGATACCTGTCTTCCCTGTGTCATAGACACAGTGTCTCCTCCACCCCTGATATACTAGTAACTTCCTAAAATGAGCCACCAGGAGTAAGAATAACTTACGTATTGATCATGCCAAGACGCTGGGACGTTTTTTTTTTTTTAATTTGCTTTGATAAGTGTCTTCATGAACTGAGAAAAGCTGAAGACCTGCTAATTATCTTCCTGAATAGACTGTGGTATTAAATTACAGGGAACAGTGGAAGAGTTGCAAGAGAGATGAGTTTTGTGGTTGCATCTCCTGTTTTTTCCGTCAGAGCTGTCAGAAGTAACAGTCCTTTTTTTATACAGCTGCATCCCAACCATAGAGAATTCTTGGGCACAAAGATAGGGAGCTGAGCCTCTTTACAGATCCACGTTTACGGTTCTAGAAAAAAAGATTTTCCACAAGGAGAAAAAAAAATGTTCAGAACCTATGCAGTAACTAAATAATTATCCTTGATGTCTTTGGTCAGTATTATAGTCTTTAGTCAGATTTTAAACTTTTTATTGGGCCATCATAGAAAAAGAGCTTTTGGGACATCAGAGGTCTCTTTTTTTCAGATGAAAAATCATTTCTCTATGAAGAGGAAACCTGTGTGATCCAAAAAGCTCCCGTTACCCAACATACTTTTCTATTTGCCCCTATATAAAGTATTACCTTCAACTACATTTTCTCTTGGGCCAATACGACTGAAGCAAATTCGCCATTATCATGGAAAACATAGCAATTTTAGTCACCATTATATGAAAGTCCATTCAGTCTGTGAATATGTGTCCACTTTTGGAGTGTAAACTTGCTCTTTACTTGAAGGGTTATCAAATTGAGTATTGTTATATTTATATAATTTAGATTAAAAAATGTCTGAATTACATGGATTTAAAAAAGAGAATAAGCAATGCTGATAATTTAGGAAGGTGCTATTGTTGCTGTGTAGTATTTTGCTCAGTCTCCAGAGGCAAGGCGTGATTTCATAGATATGGTGTGTCTAGCTCGGAACCATGGTGACATTTTGCATCTTCTCATGAATTACAAGCTTCCCTCTATGCCTCAACGTAAACGGCATAAGGTTCAGGGACAGTCCAGTCGCCTCTTCGCTAAAAGTCATTGTTTTGCTAAACTAGAAACAGACAGGGGGGGGGGGTTCTGATATTTGCATTTGAAAAAAAAATTACTGAAACAATGCCCCCAGCTTTATTTTTACAATTCCTTCAAGTAAGTATGAAGTCTTAGTGCTGAGGCAGAGAGAAAGATAGAGAAAAGCAAAGAGAGAAAAAAACAAGTGAGAAAACAAAGGAAGGGGAGATATCAAGACTAAATGATGATGCAGGGGGTGATTGATGGATCAACGGCAAGGAGACATGATGGTGAATGATATATGAAGAGAGAGAAATCAGGAACATAAGATAGATGAAAGAAGACTGAACATAGTTGAAGGAGGTTTTTTGGGGAGAACAGAACCCAATTAGCCAAGCCAGAAACGGAATGTAAAATTTCCTATATTAAACCAAGAAGTCTTTTTGGAAGCAAGGAAGGTATAGTCATCCTTTTACTCACACCAGAATCTTACTGGGTGTAGTCTCATTTTTACTGGTTCAAAGCTAAATGACAGGTGGCACCATTGTAGACTGTTGTATTGTTGTTCTTCAAACGAGAAGAACACTAATTCCTCTGTATTAAAAGGGCCTCACTCTGAGCATAATTTATTAGAAAAGAATGTTTAAAAATCTGCTGGCCATACCTGTTAATACACACTGTTGGGTGTGATCTTACCCCGTAATTTGGGAAAGGCCACCTGTGGTGGACTAAACCTTCAGTGGTGCGCTAAGGCTTTAACTAATGACTGTTCAGTGCGCTGGATCATATAGGTGGACATATACATCGACTCAAAGAAGCTCAAATCACTATGATGACAAGAAGGATCTTCAGAAACTTTTAAGGGATACTAAAACTGAAAACTGAAATCATCTTACTAGCTGGTATATTATCAGATCTTGATAATTTACTAAACAACTAGTTATTGGGTGATTATAAAACAGTTGTATCAAAATCCATCTATAGATCAAGGACATTTTTATTACTGTCACGCAGTTAGGCTTGTGTATTACTGACCAATGTGCCGACATACCATTCAACAAACCTAATGTGTCAATGCCTCTCAAAAACAGAAGATCAAGACTGCTTTTAATGGAACAGGGAGGCATGTGAAGAGAAAGAATGGACTACAGATCACAGAAATTCATTGTGTTGATTTAAATTTACATTTAAAAATCCCTAATGTGATATAGATTGATTTCTAGCTCGTGCCACTGCTCCTGATATGACCCTAATAAATTGTATTCGGCTAAGTAAACCTTGTTACATTTGTCCAGGAATCCCAGGAGCTCAGGGTAATTTTTTAAGCTTTCTTCTTAACCTCTCCAGCTCATCTCTTTTAACTGTTCTGCTCTACCCTCTTCCCCATGGCTAGAAGACTCCTCGTTTCTTATGTCATTCAATGGACAGTCCTGGGCAGTTTTATTAAACCTCACTAAAAATCCAAAGAGACTGGGTCACTCTCATTCCCACTGCAAATCTCTTTTCTATTTGAAGGGCAATAAAAAATATAATAGGATCGCATATCTTCACTGGTATTAGAATATTCTGTCTTTTGTACTGATATAAAAAACAGCTTGTTTATTTTATGTCAAGTATATATAAAAATCAGCCTTTCCATTTCTATATAAATAATTGTTGTTATTCGCATTGATGGAAAGATATTTCTACTAATAAAAGAACATTACTGTATATGGTGATGTAGGATAATGTTGATTTTGTTTACAAGATTTTCAAAATAGACCTTTTGGTCTTTGTATCGTGTTGTAAAATTCTTCAGAGCACTATTCACTTTTGTATAGTATCTTTTCTAAATTTAGAACCAACTTTATAGCCAAAGCAAAGGGCCAAACATTTGTTAAAAAAAAATACTGTATATGTATATATTATTAAAAGTGTGAAAGCTATTTTCTGGCGCTCCTATCTGTGCAGGCATGCGGTAGTTCGTGCTCAGAAACTGCCCCTGATGTGTTTATTATCCGAGCAGGAGCTGGAATTGCCATTAGGCAAACCAGGAAACTATATAAAGGTTCAATCCTAAGGTTGGTAAGGTTTGGCTTGATGGACTTTCTCCAGCCTTACCAACTGTTTAACTATATGGCGCTTATTTTAGGTGGACACTAACCCATTTGGCAAAGCTAGTGCAGATACATGATGCAACCATAGAAATAAAGAACACTTATTCCCTCAACTTTCTAAAACAAATAAATCGTGATTTAGGTAGGAGGTACACATAACTGGGGAGATTGTGCTTGAATTCAGAATTAAGCTCTAGTCAGTGTGGCCTCCAACATTGCAACCTGTCCAATTTACTTACTTTCCAGCTCTCCTATCTCATTGGCTACTTGTTTATATATACAGCCAATGAGAAAGCAGGGTAACACACAACTTCCTGTACCTCGCCATTTTGGGCTTTGCAAGATAAAGTCACTCTGTGGGTTAGCGCTTTGTTAAAGCTCCCCAGGGCACTTTGTATTTAAATCCTGCCATAATCTTGGGCATTTTGAACTGAAGCAGTTAACAATCCTACATAACTTGGTTTTGTTAGAAAGAGATTTCTTTATTTAGTTTTTGTGTATTGCTAAATTTTTCTTTTGCCTCCAGATGCTGTGCCCCTCTGCACAGAGCTCCAAGCTGGCAGCCGCAGAGAGCGGGTGATATACTGCGTACTTATGGGTATAAATCCGCAACGGAATGATCTTGTTTTCACATCCAGCTCGGCTACAGGAAATTTAGTCCAATTTCTCCCTATTGCAGCAGAAACGCTGTTTTGATGTGAAAATTTACAGCGCGGGGTTTAAACTAGTTACAGCTGAAGAGACAAAATCGCTATTAACTTACTTGTTTCCTTAACCCTGTATGGAGCCTAAGTTAACTTTCCTTTTTAAGAAGGTGGTGTTCTAATCAGATACTAGCACCTTCATACTAAAGAAGACATAATGGAATAGCGTATAACGGGGTACTATAGAGAAGGGATGGCTAAGAACATTAGATGTTCACCATAACAGAGCATTACGTCTTTGCCTGTCCTTTCAATTGATGTTGCCTTAAGAGCGCATGCAAAGACAGGGAAGAATGGGAGACAAAGACAAGGTAGCTCAAACACCTTTGAGCAAAACAAAAAGACCTTTTGTGTTGTGGATTATTATTAAATTGTGGATCAGTACAGCTCAAGTCAGACAGGTTGGATGAGGAAAAGACCTGGTATGCCCCAACTTAGTTCATGTCCCACCAGATCCTGGCTTGCCCAGTTCTCGCAAAAATGGATTTATTCTTTATAGTTGTATAAGGGAAATTGCTTAAGACAAAACTAAGCAATGTCAATTGAAGGAGCAGCACGCCTAACTTTCTGCTCTCAATGGCCAACCAATGTCTGTCTGTGGGCACTTAAGGGCTTGCCACCAATGCTAACATCTATGAAACCCCCATTCCATTAGTGGTTCTTGACATTTAATTCATTATTATTGCACCCCCACCAACCGCATCTCATGGGTCCTCATCTGTTCCTTAAGATTCTGTTGAGTCCTAGAAAAATGGATCTTTGCTTCAGTTATCCTGCAGTGACGTGTGATGCTGGCAGCCTATGTTGGCAGCTCTTGCACATGTCATGGTGATGTCTCTAAAGTCACCTTGTCTTCAGAGACACCCAGGCTCCTGAGAAACAACGGACGGATATAATTTTTCCTGCTTCCCCTTTCCACTTTTAATTGAATACATTTTGACTCGCTGATCATCTCTTGGGAATGAATTCTACTCCATTAGTATAGGGGCTAGATTTCATTTACCGAGCCCGTTCAGTTTCGGCAGCGGGGTTTGATTTAAGAATCTAATTTAAACAGCTTTGTTCAAGATTTAAAAAATATGCCTTGTTATTAACTCTTTGCCAGTGTAGGCATTCATCTCTTTGTGGTAGTAACATGGGCCACTTTGTTGGGACACTTAAATAGTTAAGTAGCAGTTGTGTCCTTCTGAAATCCAAGTATCTTTTCACTTGAAGTTACCGCATGATGATCCTGATAATTTTTTTTTAAATTGGGTTCTATGGTAATCCCAGGAGGACCAGATTATGGATACACAAACCTTTGAAAGATGCTAGGGTCCCACATCAATAAAGCAGTGGGAATTTAGGATAAAGTATGCTTTGCTATAGGAAAAAGGGCTCCAAAAGAAGAACTTAAAGAAGAAATACTGGAATGTAGAAGAAATTTGGTTTTCCCTGTTTTTTTTGGAAGTCTAGAAACGAAAAAAGCACACAAATAATTAAAATGTAACATCAGAAGCAAAGTAAGTTCTGAACTTTTCATCTACCTCTGCTCTGGGTCTGATGCTTGGCACACAGCAAGCTAGGCCATTAGCCCAGAGTATATCCTCTCAGCCCTGAAGATAGCAGTGACCCACAGGATAAAAGCTCCATTAGGAGGCATCGGGAGGTTGCAAAGGACACACAGAGCAATCAATAGATTAACTGCTTTTTTCTGTAGCTCTGGAGTTTAGGCTTCTAATGGAAAAGTCCATTTGGCACAGAATGTGGCAGGAGGATAAAGAATCCCCTCTAATGAGTGCACTATCCTTTTGGAATGCAGAACACCACATCTACGCTTACTTTATTCCGTATGGTCCAGGATTATCAACATCCAATAATATGAATGCACTTAATAACTGTTTAGAAGTTAATAGAGTATCGTCGGGAAGAGTAGTTCTGGGAAGGGAAAGGAACGATAGATAATGGGACCATAGACTAGCAGGTCCATAGGTCAAATTTGTAAGAACTTCCATTAAGAGAATGACAGTGATGCCAAGGTTACAACCAACTTTGGTCAAAATTTAAAGAGAAACAAATTGTTCTAAAATGACAGTGTGTGTTTATGCATAACTCGTCCTTTTTGAAAATAATTAGCATATGAGGACCACTGAGTATTTGGGATGCACCCAATATGGACACCTATTCTTATGCAGTGTATTAAGGTCTGGGAAGGGAAGTGCCTTTAGTAACCCCACCCCTTCTCATTTGTTCCACCTCTTCCTGACCATATATGGAGATGAGGGTTGGAGGAGAAAATATTAGAGTTTGATTTCATTTGAAACATGGCATACGAGTGAGCTTTATATAACCCTTTGGCATATTTGGAAAGCCTCAGGGTGTGCGAAGAGGTTTCTTATTCTCAAGAGCTAAGATATACGGTTGCAGATGACCCGAGAAGAACACAATTAAAGTTGCCATGGAGATAAAGCGGAACTTTAATAGTGACTAAATTATGAAAGTGATTGTTGTGTATGCATTAACCCTTTGCAGTATGCATCTGTGTATTGTTTCTTGCTGTTGTTGGTCAGGGGAACAAGTGTAGGGATATGAAGGGTTACAAATATTTAAAAATAGCTTTCTTATAGTGAATAATGAACACGACTGGTTGTTAAACAAGTTCCAAACATGTATTTTCTACACATTGGAAGGATTGTACTAATAAAACATTAGTGACAGTAAGTGATATAAAAACATAATATGATTCTATTTATCTTAATCATGGATTTGTTTGTTTCGATACACAGATTATTTACACCCATCATTTTACACCCCCTTCCAGTATGCTTCATTAATAATATTTTATGGAATCACTAAGGTTTGGTACATTTCCCCCATGGTGAGAAGTGTTCCCAGGGAACTTGGACATTTTCAAAACCAAGTAGACTTCTTTAAAAGGCTGAACCTGTTCTTTTAGAATGTAAGATCAATGTGTTTATTTTGCTTCTCAAAAGTAAATATTTTACTCTTTTTTAGCAACCAGCCCATGTCTCCCATTATTTATTTATTATATTGTAATTTATTGTTTTAAATAGCACCATCATATTCTGCAGGAAGACACATTTTGAACCCTTGTGGATATACCCCAAATGGTTCACTTTATTTGTTAGTTTATTCCTAAATTACATCATATTATATGCAATGTTCACACAAAAAACAACCTATAACTGACTTTTCACAGTTTACTTGAATGCACTCTAGATAAACGTCACTTCTGTTCTAAAGTACCTAATGGAATAGCAGGGTAGCCATCTATGGGTAGCTATTTGTCCCTGGCATCTCTGTGTACCGTCATGATATTACATATCAATTTATGACGTATATTCAGATTTAACGCTTTGTGTCATATGGAAAGTCCCACTTCTAACCAGCTCTTAAATTTTTTAATTAAATCTCTTTGGCGATTATTTCGAAAGAGGCTTAATGCCGCCCTCCAGAAGGAGATAAGCGCAGGTTTAAACAGCTTATCTGTTGGTAGTACATAGCAATGTCATTTATAATGAGACGTTAAGTGCTTATTTGCATGGAGAATGACATCACTGTGATGCGCCAATGAAAGCGGAATCTGCTAATTTGCATAGTCCCTATTTGGAACTAGAGATATATTTATCCTCTCTCTGAAAACCTAGCGGAAAAAGCCTTTATCACAGCTACATCCCTACAGGAATACACAGCACATTATAAACTCTTGGCAGAGCGTTAGAATAGCAGCCTGTGTTTATGAAATAAAAAGGATGAACGAGAGAGGCTTACAGTTTTTTTCTTCTTGTCAATTTGATGTTTTCTACAGCTCTACTATAGAAATAACCAGTTATGGTTTCGTACTGTTCCGCCGAAAATTTTAATCATGAGAATTTCAAGAGACTAGACACAGGCAAGGCTAGGCTTGTGAGTGCATATAGCGTACCCCCTAAGGTGAACAATCAAGAAATCAAGAATTGGTTAAGACTTATAATAATGGAGTTTGCATTGGATAAATATACGTGTTCAGTTGAGCTCTGCATTAGCAACTCCATTGGACAAATGACTTAGCTGAAACCTCACCTTTCAGGTGTCCCTGGTTAAGATCAGACTATCTTTGGGCCCCAGATCACTGTGTCCGAGTTCAGAGTGGTCATTTGGCACGCTAAGCAAATGCCTGGTAGGCTGGTTCCCGATAGCACCATACTTTATTGCCATATGTGCGGTCAATCATGTCATGCAGAATGCATGCAGCTGCACACAACAAAGGTGTAAGAGTTTAGCGTGCAGCCAGGTTTATCCTGACGGCAGCTACAAATGTACCATTTATCACCTGCTGTCCATAGAGTGCCAGAGCTAACTGTAAAGTCCAGTCTATTTCATCTTGTTCTCTCTGATGCCCCTCTTTTCTAGGAGATCGGAATGTTTGCTGGGTATGAGGGTATCACAGGGTTCTACAGCCCTAAGAGCCCCAATATTGCGTATAGAAAAAGCAGAGCATGTGCTTAGAGATGAATTATTGAAAAATAAAACACATCATTCTTCCTCTATATACCTTACTCAGTTACACAAATGGCTATCATTTGACTTGAATTGCTCTTAATCCTTGGGTCAACTTGACTCCACAGAACTAAAAGTCTGTTCTCATACTTGTGTTTGTCCATTTCTTTAGCTTCATGGTGAAAGTTTGTATAGGCAGACCTCCCAAGTGCCTCTCATTTTAGCCATCATAGAACCCGATGTTTAAACGGCAGTAACCATGCAATATTGCATACCTCCCAACAGTGCTGGTTTGGACACCTGAAATGTTGGGGACTATCTGGGTGTGTGTGATCTGAGTGTCTCATTTATATATGTTGTACTTTTATAAAGTTTTTTCACTTCTACATTTTTGCTATAATGTAAACAGGTAATTGCTAAGGATGATTGTTAATATTTATCAAACATACATGTAATTATATACTTTTTTATAATAAGAATATACATG
Source organism: Spea bombifrons (assembly GCF_027358695.1). Classification (NCBI taxonomy): domain Eukaryota; kingdom Metazoa; phylum Chordata; class Amphibia; order Anura; family Pelobatidae; genus Spea; species Spea bombifrons. The sequence continues at coordinate 25,155,520 of NC_071099.1, read as the reverse complement.
CAGACAAAGCTAATCTCCTGGCTTGGTTTACCAAGCTACGCATGATCCGACCCATATGTGCCCACCGGGCTTGCATCCTCCTGGTCCTAAGGGGGCAGGCTTTTTAAGTGACCCAACATGTAGACATATACATTGTTATCACTTATATACTTGTTTTGTTTTAACCAAATAGTAACATAAAAAAAGATGCATCGTACCAGAGTTAATGGCATTTCTGCTTGACTGCCCGTTGTCTTGTATCGTATTTTGCTGGTAACATGCCGACTGCCCATTTGTCATCCAAACGCAGGTAATAGACTTAAATCTTTTTAAGTCATGGGTTGCTTTAATAGCTGCCGTGTAAATAAACCATCCTATACAACGAGAGCTTTATCTCATTATGGCGGATTGAGAGTCTGTCTGACGGTTTCCTATATTCCACGATCCTGTCGTATTATAAGAGATTACATTTATCCCTGCCTTTTAGTGAAAGATATCTAGTGTCCTTTATGAGACAGTGAATCCTAATCCCTATGGGCATGTATATTTGTCTTTTACAAAATATGAAAGACATTTAAATATCTCTCTCTCTCTGCCCAAGAGGCAAGTAAATTGAATTTAAAAGAGTTGATAGCGGACTGATTTTGGGGCATAAAGCCTTTGTCCCAGGGTGGGTCAGCGAGCCTCTTCTAAAAGATTGGGACACCTTCATTGAGGTTGTGTTTAGAGCCTGCAGGACAAACTGCCAACCTTACTAATCCTGCCACATGTGAGCTGTGATTGGGGTCAATACTGCAAATGCGGGAATCTATATCAATGTCACAGCTTGCTGAGGCAGTCAAGGGAGATCATAGGATCTCCCAAGCTGGTCCGTGACCCCCACAGTGCCCAAAAAAATTGGATGGTAGGAAGGTATGTTAACAGGATAGTTTACACATCAGGACTCATAAACTGGGTTTGACCCTGTCTCTTAGTGTTTTCACTCCAATCACATGATCTTAAAGTGAATGATAAAATATCAGGATTACTGACTTTTCTTTGGTTGCTAATGTGGTCTTTTTGGTCTAACTTTTTGATATTCAAAATTTGCAGCTTAAATCATTCCCTGCTACTTTATACTTTAATGTTTCTGTATAAGAAATAGAGGTATCTACATATTTAAGATTAGAAAAAGACACTTCTGTGGTCTTAAAAACTTCCATGCATACCTAGGAACTCCGTGTAAAGAACCACTTCCCTGGGTCTCCGGGTTGCTTTCCTTTTTTTCTGGCAGGGGAGCAGTGCTTGGCCACGCCCATTCCCCTCCTACTCCCCACCCATTTCAGGTTGTCTGCAGCTCGCCCCTCCTGTATGCACTTCTGGTTTAGCATCATGCATGGCTAGCATTGCCTACGTGAATGGCTAGTCCCAACCCATATAAAGCCGCTCCCGTAAAAGAGGGAGAGCTCCAGGTAAGCTACGGTATGGAATGCTTACATGTCCAGTTGATTAATAATCTATTTTAAATAAGACAAGAGTTTTAATTGTGTGTGTGATTTGCTTTCCACATTAATTGTTAAAACCTGAAGTTCACCCTCAACCCTCCCGTTGATTGATAAATTCACCACATACAAGGCAACCATCAGTGGTAATTCATTCTAGCCTAATCATTATACATACGGAATTCTGTTGTCTTACCTGTATTCTCTCCCCTCCTTCCAAAAACCAATTAAGCCCACTCCTAACGAAACTGTTATTTTGACCTAAGTAGATAGCTGCTCCATTCGCTCAGCGTGCAGCATAAAACTGCAGTTAATCAAAAACAATTCAGGCCTCCATTACCGCTGCCCGTGTGAAAAAGCAGGGTAGCAATTGTCGGGTAATTGTGAGACTGCGAGAGGGATCGGGGAGAGAAAATTGGAATATCGTTGAGGGCTGGAAGCTTATTTAGAATGTTACCGCACAAGGGAGGAGGAATGATATGGTTTTTCAGGGTCTGCAAAACAAACAACTGCGAAAATCGGCAGTTTGACAAAAGATGGAACATTATAGGACAAAAGGGGATTTCTAACTATGCAAACCATAAGAATTTAGAACTTTTTCGTGTGGAATCATAAAAAAGTATTTAAACACCAAATTATTACAGGAATATATATATATATATATACATATACATATACAGCATATATACTGAAATATCTTCTCATTATATAGCATATTTGGATCAATATGGGGTGGTATGAGCCTGCATGTTGTGTATCCTAATTCTCCCCAAATTTGTGGTTTCTCCACCCTAATTGGCACACTGTTATGTTGCCATCTAAAGGCGAAAATGCTCACGTGCGCTTACCATAAGCACATGCGATCCTTTTCACCTTAATGGCTTTTTTCGGGGTCTTATAGATTTATCATGGGGTACGTGTAGCCTATTATGTACTGCAAAAAGTACATTTTGGGTTCTTGCTTCAGGTCCGTGGGTTTTTTGGGTTGGAATAATGGAGGGTGATAGTGGACTGTGTGACATGTAATTTTGGTACCCCATCCAAATGCCCTCTATAGAATCTCCTATATATATGTGGTGGATGATATTGCTACACTGCCCCCTTGTGGCTTTGGTCTTATGCAGCTGCATAAATCCCCCCTATAATATGTCTAATTCTGCAGCATCTCTACTAATGCCATTAGTGACAAATAACCCTGATACTCCAGTACAGTTTTTGTCATAGCAATTTCCTGCTTACCATATTTGCAGACGGTGCCATTTATATCTGAGGAGGGGGGACCACGACCCACCAGTCATGTCAGAAAATGATTTGCATATTTTTTTTAATATGTAAATGATCCCATATCACCCCTGTGCCGAGGGCAGTCTCTCCGAAATGCCACCTGATTCATTAATGCTACTTACCGCCCCAATCTATCCAGACAGGACTGTGTCAGCATCGTTTGTTAAGGCTGCGGTATTTTCATAGGTTAAAAGTCTGGAGTTTGGGAAATTTTAACAATTTTAGTAACTTTTTTTGCATTTTCTGACAGATCTTTTTATGTTTGAATGCAAAGCTGACAATGAGGTCCAAATGCCCCTTTTTTGTTACCCTATAGTTCTTGTGCTGTTATCATACCCGGTACTTTTATGCTTTATCAGATTTTTGGAATTAATATTTCTTATAAAAGTGCAAAAAAGTTAGATAATTAGATGACTTATTGATAAGCCTGTCTTTAGCTTTGTTTCTGCAGTGGTGGATTTTCAATTGCCATCAATGTCTAGCTTGGTATGTGTTTTTGTCTTTCTATGTTATGCCTCCCAACTGACCCTGATTAGGATAGTTAGTCCCTGTTTGGGACCCAATCTCTATGTCCCTCATTCCTCCCAAGCTCGGAATCTAGGATCAAGCTAGGAGCTCAGGATGTTTGGCGAGAATGAGCGTTCCACACTAGCAAAAACTGTTGGCCATCTTAAATATTGGGAGATATGTTATTGCCTACATATTTTTGTTTGTGTCTCTAGAAGTTGAGTGTCTGTTCCCCCTGCGATAGTTACTTGTGTGTCCTATTTACCCCAGTTTGGTTATTTATAAGAAATTCAGGGGAAGGTCAATGGGAGAGGCACGCATCCATTAGCCTAATTACATTAATATTAACTCATCCACCTTATCTAGATTGTTAGGGGTCACAAAAACAGACCCCTTTTTAATACAAGCCATTAATTACCAACATACTATTTTGGCCTTTTTTGGAATAGGTGCCCAAAAAACGTGGTCTCATCTGCTACTGTAGCAGGTAGAGACAAGATGTCCTACAGAAACATTGATGTTCTTTGATGTTGATCATTTAACGTGAGCATTTTTGAGCTCTTGCCTGGCTATAAGAACAGAATATCCTTCTGCAGCCCCTCTGTCCGTCTTTCTATCATCACTTTCGTTCTCTATCGGCTTACATTATCTGTCCATTATCCTGCTGCATAATATATCACTCTGAATTATCCGTCTTTTGGTATTATGTATCAGTCAGTCTCCCAAGGCACTGTATTATAGATGAATTTGCCCTTTAAAAAAAAAAAAGCCCACACATTTCCTATGAATTGAAGACCCCTGTCAGTGAAGAGGTTAACCGTGCCTGCCAGTCCATATTTACGGATTGCCCTTGGTAAGCTCTGAAAGTCATTTGTAGTCAATTAGCTTTGCAGCAGACATGGATTTTTCACCGGAAGATGGAGTCTTGTCCAGGCCATTGGTGGGGGGGACGAACCAAAAAATAAAATCACCTTTGAAATTCAGGAGAGATGCAAATCTTCAATTTTGTTTGAGGAAAGCTTTAATCTGATTTTGAGAGCTGATCTGGGGAAGGATACGGAGAGCAGGAGAGAAAAGAGGGAGGAGGGGGACAGCCAGAGGACAAACAGATCTTCAAGGAGGTTATAATCATAGACCTGATTTGGCTTTTTATTGTAATATTAATGAACAAGCATCGAACGAGGGTCACTTCTGCACATCGAGAATCTGTCTCTTAATTTGCAAAGGCCAGGGGCAATGCAGTAATTTCTGCAAATACAATTAGGTGCTTTTGTTACATTCTTGAAACTTTTTTTTGTTGAAGGTACATATTTTCTTGCTCATCCATTAGTAAAAAATAGCATTTGCCCCCGCACCCACCCTTTTAATCATATATTATAAGTAATGTACATTTTCATATTGTTATAGAATGCTCACCTTTTGGTGTTATACAAAATCACAATAGAGAATGGGGAATAAAGAAGAGAACGCGTTCCTTTTACATGGATTTGATGAATCAGTAATTATAAAGGTTCCATACAGGTTGAAAAAAACAAAAAACTTTTTTGAAGATATATTTGCTACCAATGAAGAGGGCCAGCTCTACCGTATAGGATGCTTAGGTGACTAGTTAGCCGAGGAGGTGGGAGATGTTGCCATGACATTTTCTCTTATGTTAGGGAGCAAGTCTATGCAATAATGGGAGATGGGGACATAAATCTTCTTCAGTGCTGGAAATACCCCATAGAATGAGGTGACTACCTCATTTTGGGTGCATTCTCTTTAAGCATAATACAGTACAAGCAAAAAGATAAAATAGTTTAATGACAAGCAGGGGGAAAAAAGCCTCAGAATGTGAGGAATTTTTCCTTTTCAGTGGGATGTAACCTTACAAGAAGTAAATTCATTGTATCTAGATAAGCTTAGCATTCATAGTTCAAGTTAAGTATCTCTGACCCTGTTCAAGGATAGTAGTGTAAATTATTATATAATATTCTAAGAAAATCATTCCTTCTCTCTGAGTTTCTCAAAGATGGGTTGAGAAGTCCACCTATTTAGATCTTTGCCGCGTTGGCTACATGATTTTTCCCCTATGGCCGTGGAAATTCCTGGCTAAAACATTTGTGAGTCTGCTGCAAACTGAGCACCCGGGGAACTCATTCAAACTCAATAACAACAGGTCAAATTCCAACGCTAGACCTTCCATGGTTGGAGTTGCCTTTAAGTCAATGAATGAGTACAGTTAGGGTAACATATACCATATTGAGGGTAAACTGCAAATAAACAGCATTCCATAGATTCACAAGTAAAGCTGCCAGCTTGGCTCTTTAGAGTAATGCATATATTAATTTTTCTAGAAATAAGTTTTCCCACATGGGTCTCAGATGAATCCCATGCCAAAAGCATATCTTAATACTACTTAATACTCAAAACTACCTATAGCTTTCTGCTTATGTCTTCAATATGTGCAATTGGTTTGGAGATATTTAGTTTAAAAGTAGAGGACTAGGTCTCAAGGAAGCTATATGTCCTCATTTGTCCTCTAAAATGTCTGTTCGGTTCAACAACTTAACAGTAGGAGAGCGCTAACAGTGGAGAGGAATAATTTGCAGATCCTGAGATCAGGACGTTAAGATGGCTTTTCGTATAGTATATGCTGAAGGTGCTATTTGGAATTTGTAAACACAATTACATAGGTTTATGTAGTGTATAGGTTTGTGACTTATATTGGGAAATGTTTAGGCAAAGGTAAAGATCTGCCTTAAATTTGAAACCAAAGAGAAGGTGGTGGGCATTTTGTAGTGGAGCTCCTAGTTATTTCAGGGTAAATTGTCACGATCTTGCGAAATGAATTACTGAATTTATACATCACTGGTGGTGGAAGGGTTAAGGAGGTGGATTGTCGGGTGCCATACTTATGCGTTGTCCTTAGTTCATGACAAGGATGATTGACAGCTTGTCAGCTAGAAACTTAACCAGTCTTGGGTGTGATTGATGGAGAGCGAGAGCATTGCTGGCCATTTCAATCCCACGCTCCCGGAGAGAAAGAATCATTTATTTCCGAAGCTCCGGCTCTTGGGCCCAGAGACACCTCTTTATTTTTATCTCCCTCCTTCCCTCGCGCGTCCTCCCTTCATCAAAAACAACACCCGTCAAGAAGATGCTCGTCTGAAAGTCATTTCAAAAGCGCTAGGAGTTGGAAGAGCAGGAGAAGGAGGGGGCAAGATGAAGGAATTGGTTTTCTGATCTGCTGTCGGGGGTCTCGTCAAAACTCCAGCGTCTTTTTAGGTTTCATCTCGTCATGCTTTGTTTTCTTTTTTTACCTCTTCAGCACCGAAGAGCTGGGCAGTGAATTGTACTGTATTTTAAGGAGTAACTCTGTTATTTGGTAAATCAGACTGGAGTCTGTTGGTTAAAGCTGTTTTTTAATCGGTCTTAAAATGATTAAAAGCGGCCTCCAGTGAATGAGCATGGAGTTTATTGGCTTTCAGTTAGTGAGACTCATCTCCAATGAACAAGCTGGCCTCCAGTGAGTGAGACTGTGGGTCTTCTGACTTATTAGTGAGACTGGCCTCTAACAACCAGGATGGCCTTCAAATGAGTGATGCTGTAAGTCTTGGTTGAGGCTTAACTTTTAATAAGTAAGACTCGCCTTCAATGTTAAAACTGGCATAAAGTGAGTGAGACTGTAAGTCTTGGCTGAGGCTGACTTTTAATTAGTCAGACTTGCTTCAAGTGATTTAAACTGGCCTTCAGTGAGTCAGACTGGAGTCTGTTAGTTGAGGCTGCCAATAAATGAGGACACATTTAGGGAAAGTTATTTCTAAATGTAAATTTGGCTTTTAGTGAGTGAGGCTGGATTATTATGAAGGTCGTCTTGCAATGAGTGAAGGGCAAACATTTTCTCCTGCTTTAAAATGATTTCTGTGGCCACCTTGTTTAATCTACACAAGGCTTTAGCAGACAATCCTGATGTGTGAAGACTACTCTCGTTACCATCAGCTAGATAAGACCTTTCAATGGGTCTTCTTTGCTCCATCCAGATTGGTACATTTGCTTGATGTTCTTGTAATGTAGTATAGTAGTATAGGTTATTTTGCAACATTTTACCTATTAGTAGCTCAGCCCCATTTACGTCACAGGGTCCCTTTAATAATTGAACACTTCTTGGATACGTTTGTGGTCCCACAGACTAAGTCCCCGACCTAGAGGCATCGCATACTTCTCGCTTTGTTCTTAAGCCTGATTGTAGATTTGTATGCCGATGCACGCACAAACACCTGCCCATCCCTCCCAGACCAGCAACATTCCTACAGCACTCTAAAGCTTTGTGCGAGCATAGTGAGATATGACTCTGCTGTCTTGCTGTAACCTCCATGACCCCGAAAAGATTATCCAAGGACCCACGAGAGCGGCCAAGTGGCCTTGAATTAAAGCAGAAAGAAGGGGTCATCGCTAGGAAATATTTCTCCTGTCAAAACAATATAAGTAGAGTTTCAATTGATGCTCAAATACACATTCTGCATCAGCATGGTATGTACAAGTGACACAAGCATACATTTCTGCTGCTTTATGCAGAGTCTTCATCATAGGCTCTCAGGACAAATACAATCGCCCTCTAGAGTGATCTCCGCCAGTTGAATCTGCCGAAGCACAGGTTGGTTCTGCTGTGTGCAGCTTGTTAGACCTGATTTCCAAACATTGGATATTTCACATATCCTGTGATTTTCATGTACACTTCTGATCCAGCTATGTGCTTATTTTTTGTCATTCACTTCTGAATTTACTATTCTATTTATACCAAAACACAATTACTTAGGGAAGGGGCAGTCTCACTTTGGGTCCTAAAGGGTAAACTTTGGGTCCAAGATGGCCAATCCTGATCTAGTAAATATTAATCGGGGCAAGCAGCTTTAGGAGTCATGCTGCCTAAAAATGTTACTGACAGAAAGTGTTTTTAGTGGTTTCCATAGACATCTGTAGATCTTTTATGCGCTGGCGGTTGAATTGCCCTTTTCACTGGCTGATTGAGTGCGTGATTTTGGATGGGGACCAGACGAGTTAACACCATGTGAAATATTAGTCCCATAAGAAAAGCCGTAGCATGCGCTAAATGTCACGCTAATCACCAGTTCGAATTTACTAACGCAAATTGGGCTGCATCTGACAGGTGGTTGGTAAAACTTTCAGAGAGGCTCCAAGAAGACTGGTAGAAAGCTGCAGTGGTGCAAGTATCTTAAAGGGATAGTTCAGCCTGAACCTTGAGTCTAGTAAAGACAGACTAACTGTTCTTTTAACAATAACGGTTTATTAAGGTAGGTATGCAGAGGTTGTCTCAAAGAAACTAGAACAAGGAGGTACCTCACAGGCATTTTAAAAATGTGAAACAATTATGATTATGATACAGTTTGAAGTTTTATTAACACTTTTTGGAAAGTGAAACAAACCTTCACCGTAATTATTCAGGGTGCCCTTGAGGTCCAAACTTGTTCAGTTTTTTTGCATGCATGCACTGAAAAAAGTCTGTATCCACTAGTTTGGAAGGTTACCAAAGATTACCAAGGAACTGCATGGTTTAAAGATCCCTCCAGGCCTTAGGTAAATATTCTGTTGAGCATATTTATGCAGCTATTATAATAATAAAGAAATAAACTGTGGACTTTTGCTTACAACTGCAAATTTCCTTCCTAATTACATTAGTGTAGTGTTGATTATTGTTATGTTTTAGTGTTTTTATTTACGATAGAACTATATATAACACAATAATTGTCTCTGTAGCTCTTATGAGGACACTAGTTTTCCTCTGGTGTTTTTTCTAGCCTTGGATAATAACCATCAGAATGTTCGTTTTCTGTTCCTATCTACTAAATGTAGAAAATATTAGATTGAGAATGTTCAGAGCAGAGGAATGTTAGGGGATAGTGTTTAACAATTGATCACATTGTGGAAAAAAAAGTAAAAGGCGGTTAGAAAGCCAGCCTCAAGCCTGTTCACCTTGGGGGAATAGATGGAAGGTGTAAGAATTCTGTTTGATTGAGTGAGAGGTCTATGTGCGTGTTTCAGTACAGGGGAAAGCCATCTCCACTAAGTACATTGCAGAGCCAGCATGAAATATTAAGTTCCTTAAATCCGCTAACATTTTATTGGCCGGAGGGGCCACGGAGCATAAACATAATGTAATAACTGTATGCGAAAAAGTGTTTGACCTAATAAATCGGAAACTTGCCCATTTTATGCAAAATGCCAAATAAATTATACCCACATTTAAAATTACAACACTTTTCTGTAAACCAGTGACGTTTGAGGTTCAGATGCAATTAATTTAATGTTTGCTCCTGCAGAACAGTTATAGAATGTAGCACGAAAATAGCCCTCCTCTACCTAGCTCTATAGCCAGGGTGTCTATGCAAGGGAACACCCCGCAAACACCGATCTACCCCTTTAATAAAGGACATATTGACACATCCTCTTGCCCCCATAAACTCTATGTCTAATGCTGCAAGGGTGACTTTCATTTGACAATTTTGTTGTCTTTGAAGTACCCTTCCCTTGCCTCATGCTCTTTGGAGAACCCCTTGATGCCGTAATCTCCAAAACACTGCACCCTGACATGTCTAGAAATCCTGTTAGCTCTTCTTAGTCTTGTTCTTTCTCTATGTAATAAGCTCAAGAAACATTCAGTATCCTCCCCCCCAGAAGATCTTGACTCTGTGCCAGGACAATAAAATAGGGTTTTCTTTCCCCCTCCTCCTTTTCATTTCATCCTTTTTCATTTATTTTTCCTCTCCTTGCACATAAACAGGATTAAAAATTCTCTGCATGCAAGCAGTAGGGATTAACTACAAGGAAGTTTAGTGTTTGCATGTTGGTGTTACAGAGAGACGCTAACACACGTGAAATTACACATCAAACAGTTGTTAACAGAGAAACCCTGACAATTTTTGCATCTATTGGAATGTGATGCCAAAGCATGCTTGGCAAGAGAAGGGTCTGCTTATTGCTGTTCAATTATCTGTTGTAGAATCATATATACCCAGTCAACAGCGCTGAGGAATATGAAAGTGCTATATAAAACAATAAATGATAATATGCATTTAGTTGTACCTATTACACCAGTGGATTCTCGAAATGCTATTTGCACATCAGACGAAACAGAAGAAATTATCGGCATCAGATCATCTTAATTAGCGTTAACATTTTTTCATGTGTCTTTAATTAATGCGTATGACATTTAGTATGGATTTGTTTGTCACTTTGTTGCAAAGCTGGCTTTTAAAGTACAAGAGTATCCATTACAAAAAAAACTAATTTACAAGATGGCATAGGCATACGGCTCCTGAATCTAAGACAAGACCAACGACTGATTAAGATTTGAGTCTTTAGAGCAGGAAAAATGACCAACTGGATTGGGCCAAATGGGTCTGATCTTCCATCAGATTCTATGTTTCTATATAAATCAATAATTCATAATAAATAACATTCTAAGCTGAGATCAGTGGAAGTCTTTGGCAGAGCCAGCACCATCTAATATATTACCACCCCAAACTCTTACAGAAATTTACCCTTCCCTGTGATGTATATGTGATTGTTTATTACATGGAACTGTAATGGTTTGGGACAAGTGACAGATCTGCTTTAAGTAGCTTTAAAAGCTTCCATTCCTTTTCAGTTCAGTGTTTGCTCGCGTTTTCTCTAAACCTGACATCCTCAGCTTTCAAAACATGGCCTCTTGTTGCAGAACGCCTCCAGGATTGATAGATATATATGCTTACTTAGAAAAACAGCAACAAATAACACGGGCAAGTAATTCAGAGCAACGATAGCGCTTGTATGTTGCAAGTAGCCCTATATCAGATAACAGGAAGGAGTCAGTCCCTGCCCTGCAAAGCTTGCTATCTAAACGAGATCTTTCTAAGGGCTAATCTCTGTCCCTCTCCATCTGCAGCCAGCAGAGGTGTTAACGTGGCCTTTGAGTTCTGTCCCCAATAGCGAGATCTATATTTGTCTTAGCGAAGAAAGTAGGAAGTAGGTGTGAAACTCTGGGTAGGTTGCACGTGAACCTGATACATTTTTACCGGCACAGACGAGAGGTTAGATGACAGCAAAATAAAAAATAAAAAGAGTGCTACTTTTTATGTGAAGCTGTTACTTTAAGTTGTACTAATCATTAAGGAATGAAAAGGCTGTCAATATGACCTCTCTCACCTTAGGGTGAGCTGAAAAAGTGATGTGAATATTAGTGAATATGTACATAGAAACCACGTGAAGAGGTGAAATGCCCCCTGCTTTATGTGCTCTGAGTGAAGGGATTGCCACCCCAACTCTCTTTTTAATATGCAAAAAATAAAATTAAAGCACTGAGGTAGAAGCTGCAGCTTTTTAGCTGCATCAGCTTCCCCCCTCCCCATTGAAATCAGTAGGAGCACTTTCTGCATATACGTATGGAGTTTGAACAGACCCTTGCCCCCAACGTTCTGCAGAATCCCCCATGGCTTTGCAACGGTACAACATAAATACTTTCATATGTATTAAGTGTATATGTTGGCTGGAGTGAAGAAGTCTTTAAGTAGGAATAGCTTGGAATACATTGAATTTTTAAGTAAAACAGCATATGGATAGGTTTTAATACTCTATTGGCTATCATAAAACTTTTGTTTTGTTGATGTGTACACAGAGCAGAGTAAAATATTTTGTCCCCAACGTCTCTTGTACTATCTCGGTAGCGACAGATTCCAGCTATGTACCTGTAAGATTTGTTATAATATAGATAACCCTTTGAGCAACTGTACCTTCCTCTCTAGCCCCCATGAAATATCTCGCCTCTGATTAATAATTCCTGGTGGGGCCCTGAATGTATAAGCCGTGGGTGATTGGTTTCCTGAAGTGTAGAGAGCGAACATCAAACATTTAAAACGTTTAAGTTGACAATTTAGAGTTTGCTCGGCTGAGATCCGCTCCGAGGCCAGCCTGAGCTCATCAAATATACATACAGTCTGCGTATGAATCTTATACCGTGACAGCTCTGGTGAAGAAAGGGTTTTTATTAGAGTCGTCGTAGATTTTGTGAATGGTTTTCCGATTGCACGGAATGCTGGGGTTTTTATGTATGAGAGCAGAAACAAACCTCCATCCCTAATCCCAAGAGCTTACTTTTTTTGGCAGTGGACAAAGTTGGAACACAACTGTTAATATTGAATTATTACAGTATGGTTGTGTTTCGCAGCACAAGATCATATTTTAGCTACATATTTTGCACAATTGCTACATTTTAAGGGGCTGGGGGTCTGGAATGATGTTAGCACATGCGCAAGGGTTATGATCCTCTAGACTGTAAGCTTGTGAGCCGAGCCCTCTTTACCTAATGTATCGGTTGGTCTTAGTTTGTCAGTTCTTGTTTTGTCAGACCCTTTTGAATGTAGGGACTGTAAGAAGCGCTGCGGAAACTGTTGATGCTATATAAATAAAATAGAACTATAATAATAATAATAATACAATTACTATTATAAATAATGATGATGATAATATTAAAGAGAATAATAATGGATCAGGGTGATTTACTATCTCTAAAGGTAATATGTTTTCCAAACCTTATGAGCAGCCAGTGAACCAATTCTCAACAGAGTCTGGTTTTTAATGAATCATATAAATTTGTCATTAAACCTGAAACCGATACCCAGATTTGAATTGACATCTAACCCTCCCTCCCCAGTCGGGGTGTCTGGCATTTCCCTGGAGTCTGACCTCCTACTGTAGTACATTTCTCCTATTTCATATGTGCTTCTAATACCTTCCCTGTGGAATCTTTGATTGTTTCCATGTCTGACCCCAGGGGCTTAGTTTGGCTTTTTTATGACGAGAAGACAAATAAAACATCACAGTGATATTTACACAGCTTGAACGGTGTTCAAGTAAGCCGACATATGGTATCGAATGAAAGAATATATCCTGTTCCCTCTAGGGTGCGCAAACCAGCAATGAAACAGTTACAAGAGGATTAGGATATTATTTTTGCTGCCATTCACCTAAATAACATTCTGAGCTCCTAGAAGGCAGAGAATCAGGGGAGAAAAAAAGGAGAGGGACCATTCCTCCTGAAGAACAATGCTTGGTTGGTATTGTAGCAAGTTCAGTCGTGCATTGAGCTGGCACTTAATAAGTTAAACGGAGATAAACTGATTTATTCTTTAGAGGACAACATAATTGGACAGCGTTCATCTAGTAAGCTGATGCGGTTCCCACCTCGTTACACGCTGCCCTGGTATTATGTAGAGGCTGAACATGGGGCAGGAACCGGCAGTGTATCATATTATTGCAACCAATATATCCTGGTAAGAGGTTAGAGAAAATATAAAATGAAACATGGTCTAATATCAGTCTGAGCAAAGCCACAGATGAGGTGTAAATTATATGTAGCATGAGACGAGATAGCGTAGGAGAGCAGCCTTGGTGTGAATTTGCCTTTTTTGCTTGATTAATAAGAAATCGGTTTAGCCGCTGGAGTTTCTGTGATGTATTCATCAGAGAATAGAGGCAGGCGGCCTCCACCACACCACTCCAACTCTCACCAAGCTCAGCTTGGAGCCCACCTCCCAAGAGTCCCTCGTTGGGACCCAAAATACCAATTTTCTCCCCAGATGTCCCTCTTTTCTTGGAGCTCAGAATGTTTGCCACGTTCGGATTGCTGGGAGTGGATGATGATGGGAGTTGGAGTTCACAGCATTTGGAGTATCAGCTGTTTTTACCCAACATGGATTCCTGGATCTCATATTGCACTCCTCTGGTTGTGGATGCCACATCTTTCCCCAACTCAATTACCTTAACATTTTGTTAATGTTTTTATATCTACTGCTCGCCGTAACTTCCATAAAGAAGTATATTAAAAACTGTTTGGCACAGAGCTGACTACAACTTGTATCCACCTGGCTCCCATCCACCAGTAAATGCATTTATTATCCCTTTGCCTGTTGGGATTCCATTATACAATACATTCACGTGGACAAGAGTCTGTTACTATACCACAAAACATCCACAGGGTATGACATCTGTCCTGGTTTTTACAGGACAGTCTTGATTTTGGGCACTCTCCCAGGTTGGCGCCCTACTGTGAATTATCAGGTGGTTATTTCTGAACTCTGTCCCTATAGCAGATGGTTCTTACACGCTCCTCCTCTATTTTTCAGATGACGTACCTCCATATTTTATGACTGAGCCAGTGCGCAGCCAGGTACACTTGGAGGGGAACCGTCTAGTCCTGACCTGCATGGCCGAGGGGAGCTGGCCCCTTGAATTCAAATGGTTGCACGATCAGAAGGAGCTCACCAAATTTTCCCTGGAATACAGGTCAGTGTTTTTTTGTATTTTGGAGATGTGAAAAGAATAAAGAATACATTGATGACTTCTACAAGCGACAACCAACGTCTTTCAGAAGCTTTTGTATGTCTTAGAAGGTTACTTAGAGGGTTGAGCTTGTTTTGTCCGTAGAATGGGGCGAATCAAATTGCCCACTTATAAAAATATAAAGAAAGTAGCACTTTCTGCGCAGAGGAAACTCTCATAGAGGAAAAACATTGTCCTCTGTATTAGTTTCTGACACTGTATATGTCATATGACTGCCCATGACATCACAAAGTACATTATGCTTCAGGAAATATCAGCGTGGCATCAGTGGGAACAAACTGCCAGTTTATTGATGCACGTGTTAGTATTTGATCTGAGCAGGAAAATTGGACTTTTGTCTCATTTTCCTTCTTCCCTTTTACTCAAGTGTTAGTTGAGTATACTATCTACGCATGCTTTGTACTAAAAAAAGCGCAAGTTTAACTTGCAAACTTGCACATGCCTGCTTCTCCACAAGCAAGTGTGGAAGTTGAACCCCCATTAATTTCATGGGATGTACACTGTGTGTACTTAGGTATGCTTCCACCTTCAGTAGAAGCAGGCAGGGGAGGAGGAAAATGAGACAAAAGTTTTATTTTTTTTAACTCCTTGTTGGTTTAGTGTAAGAGGATAGACACAAGTACATTGTACTTCTACTTGGTGCTCATATTGTTAATCCCACGGTGTAGAAGCTCATCCCCAGTACTGGCTATCCTCAGCACCATGGTAGAACATTGTGCCGTAATATTATCATTTCTCCTCGCCTTGTCGCTCAGATGTCTAGCTTAAGCCACACAATCCCTTCTCACCTCTCAAGTATGAAAGTATAAATCCATACACGTACAAGGCAAAGAATACAGATTAACTCATAAACCCCCTGCATTGCGAACACCATTGTCCAGCAGTACAAATACTAAATGAGCTTTTGCTATATTTAGATAAATCTTGCTAATGGCGCAAGAATCAGCTTATTGGCCGGAATGCCATTCGATTTCCTTTTGTCTTATCAAAGAGAGTTAGAATACTTAGAATATTGTACCATGTAGGTTGTTAGGGATATTAATGAGATAAGATAGGCAAAACCAATATTCTTATCACATACACAAAATAATTTTAATTATTTTAGGATCGCGCCCACAATATGAAATTAAAGAGATACCCTATATTTTATCTCAAAATGGGATATTCTATCACCACGATAGTTAATCAAGATATTATATCTATATGATCTGTGCAGTGCAAAAGATAAAACAGAAAAAACGACCTTCAGAATAGTGGCTTATGGATCGAACACATACAAAAATGCAACAGGTGAAGCAGCACATTGCATAAACATCTCAGATTTATCAGAATGATATCGCCTTATATGAACAGCATGTGTTAATATCAAACAAGTTAATTTCCAGTCCACTCAGCAACCACAAATAAAAGAAAAGGCAATTATTAGTGTGGTGAAGATCACTATATCTCACTATATTAGTCTGTAGAAATGTAAAAAGACAAGTACTCAGAACATAGATAGATGCAAATAATGATGCCAATCAGAATTATGGATATTACTCATTATAATTAGACATTTCATAGCATATTTAAAACATAGAAACATAGAAAGTGACGGCAGATAAGAGCCAGAAGGCCCATCCAGTCTCCCCAACCTCTGAGTACTCTCCTTTAGTACTTGCCCTTATCCTATATCTAGCTTGGCATTATGCCTATCCCATGCTTGCTTAAATGACTTTACTGTATTAACATCTACCACTTCCACTGGGAGGCTATTCCATGCGTCCACTACCCTTTCCGTAAAGTAATATTTTCTGATGTTACCATTAAATCTTTGCCCCTCTAGTTTATGCTTGTGTCCTCTTGTTGCGGTTTTATTTCTTCTTTTAAATAAACTTTCTTCCTTTACTTTGTTGATTCCCTTTAAGTATTTAAATGTTTCTATCATATCCCCCCTGTCCCGTCTTTTTTCCAGGCTATATGGGTTAAGATCCTTTAACCTGTCCTGGTAAGGTTTATTTTGTAATCCATAAACCATTTTAGTAGCCCTTCTCTGCACTTTCTCCAACATATCTATATCCTTCTGGAGATATGGTCTCCAGTACTGTACACAATACTCCAAGTGAGGTCTCACCAGTGATCTGTACAGCGGCATGAGCACTTCCCTCTTCCTACTGCTAATACCTCTCCCTATACAACCAAGCATTCTGCTAGCATTACCTGCTGCTCTACTGCATTGTCTACCTACCTTTAAATCCTCAGAAATAATTACCCCTAAATCCCTTTCCTCACACGTTGAGGTTAGGACAGTACCAAATAGTCTATACTCTGCCCTTGGGTTTTTATGCCCCAGGTGCATTACTTTGCATTTATCCACGTTAAATGCCAATTGCCACAGCTCCGACCATTTTTCCAGCTTACCTAGATCGTTTGCCATTTGGCTTCTTCCTCCAGGAACATCAACCCTGTTGCAAATTTTTGTGTCGTCGGCAAATAAACATACCTTTCCATCAACACCATCTGCAATATCACTAATGAAAATATTAAAGAGAATGGGTCCAAGTACAGATCCCTGAGGTATCCCACTGGTAACAAGACCTTGTTCTGAATATACGCCATTGACTACAATCCTCTGTTTTCTGTCACTCAGCCACTCCTTAATCCATTCAACAACATTGGGATCTAAACCCAGAGATTGCAGTTTATTTATAAGTCTTCTATGTGGGACAGTGTCAAAGGCCTTACTGAAATCCAGATACGCAATGTCTACTGCACCACCTTGATCAATTACTTTAGTCACCCAATCAAAAAAATCAATAAGATTTGTTTGGCAAGATCTTCCTGAGGAAAACCCATGTTGTTTTTGATCTTGAAAGCCATGTGACTTCAGATGTTCAACAATCCTTTCCTTTAACATTGTTTCCATTAATTTTCCCACTACAGATGTAAGACTAACTGGCCTGTAGTTGCCCGACTCCTCCCTACTGCCTTTTTTGTGTATAGGCACAACATTCGCTACTTTCCAATCCCCAGGGACAACTCCCATTACCAATGATTCGTTAAATATATCAGTTAACGGTTTTGCTAGTACACCCCCAAGCTCTTTTAATAACTTGGGGTGTATCCCATCAGGCCCCATCGACTTATTTGTCTTTACCTTAGACAACTGAAGTAAAACCTCCGCCTCGATAAACTCACATATTTCAAATGATTCAGTCTTTTTTCCCAACTGAGGTCCCATTCCATCATTCTCATCTGTAAAAACTGAACAGAAATATTCATTGAGGCAGTCAGCTAAACCTTTATCCTCTTCTACATATATGCCTTTTGTTTTTAGTCTAACTAATCCTTGTTTAACTTTCCTTTTCTCATTTATATATCTAAAAAATGTTTTATCTCCATTTTTTACTGATAGGGCAATTCGCTCTTCTGCCTGTGATTTGGCAGTTTTTATAACTTTCTTTGCCTCTTTCTGCCTAATTTTATAGATCTGTCTATCTTCCTCACTTTGGGTATTTTTGTATCTACTAAAGGCTAACTTCTTGTCTTTCACGATTTTGGCCACTTCTGCAGAGTACCACAGCGGTTTCCTTAATTTTTTACTCTTACTGACCAACCTAATACAATTTTCTGTTATCTTCGATAAAACAGCTTTTACAAAATCCCATTTCTCCTGAACACCATTTAAATTGTGCCAGTCTGATAATGACTCCTCTATACATTTTCTCATTTTAGAAAAGTCAGCTTTTCTAAAATCTAAAACTTTTGTTTTTGTGTGGTGTGACTCAGTCACTGTTCGTATATTAAACCACACAGACTGATGATCACTAGATCCCAAACTTTCACCTACAGAAATATCTGTTAACAAATCTGCATTTGTGAACACTAAATCCAATGTGGCCTCCTTACGAGTTGGTTCCTCAACCACCTGTTTTAAAGATAATCCCAATAAGGAGTTTAGAATATCCACACTCCTGGTACAACCAGCTACTTTCGTTTTCCAGTTCACATCAGGGAGATTAAAGTCACCCATGATTATAACATCCCCCTTCACTGTCATTTTAGTTATTTCCTCCACTAGTAGATTATCGAGTTCTTCTACTTGTCCTGGGGGTCTATAAATCACACCTATGCGAGTTACTTTACTTTTGCCAAATTGTACTGCAACCCAAACCGACTCTAAGTTCTCTTCACCAACTTGTATTAAGTTAGATTTTATGTTATTTTTCACATATAGGGCCACCCCTCCCCCTTTCCTGCCCTTTCTATCTTTTCTATATAAAGAGTACCCCGGTATTGATATGTCCCAGTCATTTTTCTCATTATACCATGTCTCAGTAACAGCCACTATATCAACATTCTCAGTTGCCACAACTGTTACAAGTTCATGGATCTTATTCCCTAAACTGCGAGCATTTGTAGACATGACCTTTAGCTTGTCATTTAACACCGATGCTGCAATCACTTTCTGTCCTTGCTTTGGGGGCAAAACATATGCTTCTCCCTATTATCTTTATAGACCAAGCCCCCAGATCCACCCACCTGGTTACTAAGTAAATCGCCTTTCCTTTCTATACTGTCTAACCCGGTATTTATTCCCTCCCCCCCCATTCCTAGTTTAAAATCTCCTCCAACCGTCTAACCATTCTCTCCCCAAGCACATTGGACCCTCTTGCATTTAGGTGCAATCCATCACGACTATAGAGATTGTACCCCAAAGCAAAATCAGCCCAGTGCTCTAAGAACCCAAAGCCCTCCTTCTTACACCAAGACTTCAGCCATGCATTTAGCTGCCTAATCTCCCGCTGCCTTTCTGGTGTAGCGCATGGCACAGGTAGTATCTCTGAGAATACTACCTTGGAGGTCCTTTTCTTAATCTTACTACCCAAGTCCCTAAAATTATCTTTTAGGACACTCCATCTTCCTCTTACTATGTCATTGGTGCCAATGTGCACCAAGACAGCTGGATCCTCACCAGCCCCTCCCAATAATCTATCCACTCTGTCCGCAACATGCCGAACCCGGGCACCCGGGAGACAGCAAACCATTCGGTTGCTGCGATCAGAGCTACAGATTACCCTGTCTGTTTTCCTGATTATTGAATCCCCTACCACCACAACCTGCCTGGGCTTTCCTTCCTTTCGGATCCCCTGCACATTGGATGAGCTGCTCTCCCGGCTGTTAGGGAGAACAGCTTTTTCCTCAAAGCCTACCTCTGAGTCTGCCTCCCCAACATGCTCACTTAAAAGGGCAAATTTGTTGGGAGGGAGAGACTCTGGGCTGGCTTGCCTCTTCCTCTTCCCTTCCCCACTGCAACCACGTCTTACTGTCACCCAGCTATGTGCCTGACTCCCTTCTGACTGATCTCCTCCCTCATTGCTAGGGGCCCCATCTAAACTTTGCTCAGTGAGCAACAGACTCCTCTCAAGGTTGTCAATCTCTCTCAGTGTTTCAATGTGCCTCTTCAGAGCACCAACCTCAGCTTCCAGAGAGACCAATTGATCACACTTACCACAGGGATATGGACCCAGGAACTGCTGTTCCAAGCATGCATACATATGGCATGATGTGAAATCTCCAAGCTTGCTCATTCTTTATAAAAGGACGCGAGTATAGAATTTAAACAATTGCTTTATGTCACTTACCCTCCTTGCTCTTGCACTCTTGTGTTGCACTAACTGCTGTGGTGCACAAACTGGTCACTTACAGAAAGCAAGTCACTTAGAAAATGCAAGCCCCTTACAGTGAGCAAGCTCTGTGAGTTTAACCACTTCCTTATATACAGAGCAACACAGTTAATTGACTATAAACCCCACCCTTAACTAATTACACTATAGAAAATGGGAGAGAAAAAAAACCAAACAGTTAATGCAAAACACAGTTTTTTTTTGTTTTTTTACCACAAACCCTTCAACCCTCTTGTTGCTGGTTGAGATACAAACCCACTGTTGGTATACTTATAATACCACTTCTCTGCCTCTGCTGTGGTGCACAAACTGGTCACTTACAGAAAGCAAGTCACTTAGAAAATGCAAGCCCCTTACAGTGATTACAGTGATTATTTACATTCTTCACCGCTGATACGCTCCGGTCTAAGGAATAATTTTAAGAAAACATCTGGTGTTTACCTTTGACCAGGTACCGTGTCTCTAGAAGAGAATACCTTCTTGGTAAAATTGGTTTCAATGGCCTTGCATTGTAGCTACATGATGGGATTTACATTCGCAGAGATAAGTAGCTTCTACTACTAAAAATTTCTCATACTATTGAAACTAATCATTTATTTAATTAGGAAGATTTAACGAAGCAGCTATTTGTATCAAAGCTTCTTTGTTCTCAATATAGAGAGAAAGAAAAAACTCCTTAGAAGATTTAAAGCAAACGAGATGGCTCTAACTCTGTTTTGTGTTTGTGTGAGCGTAATATGCTAAAATATACTTCACTTACTTCCAGCCTCTTCTGATTCCGGACAGGTGTTCCATTCCCAGGGTCATCCTGGAATCTTGGTGTCATATAGTCGCAACCCAAAAAACATCTCATCACACTCACGACTGGCCCACAGACCTGTTTTGCAGCAGGGAGCCTGATTTGTCCCCAGTAAAGTCAGACACCTGCCCCCATCCTTCCAATTCCCCTGAA
Organism: Spea bombifrons; assembly: GCF_027358695.1. Lineage (NCBI taxonomy): Eukaryota > Metazoa > Chordata > Amphibia > Anura > Pelobatidae > Spea > Spea bombifrons. The sequence goes on along the minus strand of NC_071099.1, from coordinate 25,134,275 downwards.
AACTCAAGTTCCCTTTGAAATCAGCGCAGACTTCCCACGCATGGAAGGAGACCTTGCAAATTTACTAAATTTGGTGTACCATTACATAAGTAGAAGTATTATTAAACACTCATCCACACACACCAGACAAGCCAGAAGGCTTGCTTTTTCCTCAGAAATCTCATGGTGCTTTCACAACCACAAGGGATTCTGGGTAGGCACATGCAAATAAGGTTAACAATTATCACCTTTGCCTCTATATCCACTTTATACATGGATTCCTTGAAAGTAATTGCCCGCTGTAAAAGACCTAAATTTGGTGAAAAGATATATAAGGTAACACAGTATGAGGATGTATTAAGGAATAAACAGGTAACACAGTATGATGATGTATTAAGGAATAAACAGGTAACACAGTATGAGGATGTATTAAGGAATAAACAGGTAACACAGTATGAGGATGTATTAAGGAATAAACAGGTAACACGGTATGAGGATGTATTAGGGCAGGGGCGTCCAAGTTTTTTCTGCAGTGGGCCACTTCATCAGAATTGTATACGTGCGCGGGCCGCACTCATTTTTCACTGTGAGAAAATATGGCCTTTAATAAAATATGCAGATTAAAATAAATTAAATGACACAAAACCTTTACTTTTCCTCTCACTGATTTCTGGGCCTAGAAAGTTTTGTGACTACAAATGCAGGATTCTGTATAAGTAAAAAATAAAATAGTTCTATTTATATTAGGGATGCACTAAAATGAAAATTCTGGACCAAAACCGAAAATTCAGGGTTCACTTAGCCGAAACTGAAAATGAGCCCCCACACACTTTTTATAAAAGTAAGTTACAAACCAAAATTGTACAAAAAAATGATATATTATGATTGTTAACAGCAATCTCAGGCATACCCAGATTCCAGCATGTACTGGTTGGCTGGGCATTGTACCGGTATTTTTGGTCCAATTTTAGTGTGTAACCATGCTTTTATTAAAAGTAACACATCACAATTGGACAACA